>NW_006921709.1:8920689-8942163 GCF_000298275.1 Orycteropus afer afer
CCACTGTGTCAATCCATCTCATTGAGAATTTATCTACACACACATAAATTTTTTTTTTCAACACATACATATACAAATATATATTCATACCATGTACTGGGTTGCCATATAAAATGTATTCCTTATTTTAGCTGTTAATCAAAAAATTTGTAAGCCACTGATCCAGCAAAAGTAGATGATTTTATCTGGTTGAATCACTTTTTTTTTCAATATCACTTTTCTTGTTTCTGGGAAAACCTATTCTTTTAGGGATTAAGTCCCAGGAGTTCATTTACTGGATGTCTATTCACCTGGATTTCTAGACACTAGTACTATAGAGTTATAATAGAGTTGATAAAGAGTATAACAACAAATACTTTCAAATACCCCTGTGGTAGTTGTGTTTGTGTGTCAACTCGGCTGGGCCTGGTTGAGTGGCTGGGCAGCTGGTGGTAGTTATTTCCCATGATGACACTGGTAATCAACTCCATGGTGGGATCTACCACAAGCAGCTGTGTATCTGCCTTTGGCATATGGTCTGCTTCCTGTATATAAGAAGTCTTGGGAATGATATCTAGCTTATGGCGTGCTTGGACCCTGCATGTAGCTGTGTCGTTATTCAGCAGCCTGATATGTTCTGCTGACCTTGGGACTTAAAATGGACTTAAGTTAATGGCCTGCCATGTGGTTTGGTAACATCGGTGCTGTACCTTTTTACTTGTCAACCTTGGGGCTTCTCAGCCTCAGCAGCCAGCAGCTGTCTGAGTGAAGAAACGCCTCTAGCTCCAGTGGGCTGGGAGGGAGCAGGAGGCAGAACTGGACCCCAAAGTTGAGGGGCTTTCACCCAGCCCCTAGAGCCTGACACTTTGAACTTGGACTTAAAGCCTCCAAATTGTAAGAATAAACTCCTATTTGTTAAGGCCATCCCACTTGTGGTATATTCTTGTCAGAGTGGCACTAGGTAACCAGAACAGAATTTGGTACTGAGAGTGGGGTGCTGCTCTGACAGATACCTAAGTACTGTCAGGAATGGAGTACGTCCTTGACCTAAGACCCTGGCAGAGAGACCCCGGCATATGGCATGGCAGATGGCAGGACAGACAGCAAGAGACTGGCATGAAAGACAGCAGGAACAGAGCTGAGAGAACCGGCATGAGACAGTGACAGCCTTACCAGCCCATGGAGGAGAAAGCTGGGTGCCTTTGGGTAGATGGCTTCCTGGCAGAGTGGGTTACCTTCAGGCATTAATTGGTAGAGAAGACTGGCATAAAATGGAGTAGCAGGTTGGCCAGCCCATGGAGCAAGCTGACGGAGTGGGTTGCGAGTGGGTTGCCCTCGGGCATTAATCGGCAGAAGTTGAGAGACCAAGGAAATGGAAGCAGAGCTGCCTCAGCCTTAAGGGTAGGACCATGGCCTTTGGGGGTGGAATGACCACAGCCCCCTAGGTTTCCAAGAGCCAAGCTGTCACCAACTTGGTTCTGGAGTGTGGGGCTGCTCATTCATGTGAGCCAGTGGGATGGAGCCAGAGCCGCTGCCCAAGAGTGAGGGGGCGGGGCTGCCATGCCCAAGAGGGAGAGGAACAGGCCCACCAGGCCAAGGAGGTGAGGTCACCATTCAAGAACTAGGGGACTAGAGCCATCCAGTGGAGGAGACCTGTACAGATACCACCCATTGAAGATCTATACAGGTGCCAAGTTGACAAGAGGTGGAATTGTGATGGTTATGTTTGTGTGTCAACTTGGCTGGGCCTGGTTGAATGGCTGGGCAGCTGGTGGTAGTTATTCCCCATGATGAGAATGGCAATCAGCTCCATGGTGGGATCTGCCACAAGCAGCTAAGTAGCTGCCTTTAGGATGGGGTCTGCTTCCTGTATATAAGGAGAAGCTTTGACAATGGCCTATAGTACACTTGGACCCTGCATGTAGCCATGTCATTGCTCAGCAGCCTGCTATGCTCTGCCAACCTTGGGACTCACAGTGGACTTAAGTTAATGGCATGCTGTGTGGTTTGGTAATATTGGGACAGTGCCATTTTTCTTGTCAACTTGGGGCTTCTCAGCCTCAGCAGCCAACGGCTGTCTGAGTGAAGAAATGCCTCTAGCTCCAGTGAGCCGGGAGCAGGAGGCAGAGCTGGACCCCAAGGCTGAGGGGCTTTCACCCAGCCCCTAGGGCCTGGCACTTTGAACTTGGTCTTAAAGCCTCTAAATTTTGAGAGAATAAACTCCTGTTTGTTAAGGCCATCCCATTTTTTGGTTTTTCCTTGTCAGAGTGGCACTAGGTAACCAGAACAATCCCTGTGTTAGGATATTTTATTGAATAATGCAGGAAGCATCAAATAAGATGACAGAAATACACAGAGGCACTGTACCAAAAAGAACCAGTCAACATTCAACCATTTCAGGAGGTAGCATATGCTCAAGAACTGATGGTATTGAAGGAAAAAGTCCAAGCTGCACTGAAGGAACTGGTGAAAAATGGTTCCAGGAATTGACAGAATACCTATTGAGATGTTTTAACAAATGGATACAGTGCTGGAGGCTCTTATTCCTTTATACTAAAAAATTTGGAAGACATCTTCCTGGCTAACTGACTGGAAGAGATCCATATTTGTGTCCATTCCAAAGAAAAGTGATCAAACAGAATGCAGAAATTATTGAACAGTATCATTAATATCACATGGAAGTAAAATTTTGCTGAAGGTAACTCAAAAATGGTTATAGCAGTATATTGACAAGGAACAGCCAGATATTCAAGCCTGATTCAGAAGAAGGTATGGAACAAGGGATATTATTACTGATGTCAGATGGATCTTGGCTGAAAGCAAAGAATACTAGAAAGATGTTTGCCTCTGTTTTATTAGCTATGCAAAGGCATTCAACTTTATGGATAACATTGAGAAGAATGGGAATTCCAGAACTTTTCATTGTGCTCCTTTCCGTAGACCAAGAAACAGTCATTTGAACAAAACAAGGGGATACTGCATGGCTTAAAATCGGGATTGTATCCTTTCACTATACTTATTCAATTAGTATGGTCAGCTAACAATCTGAGAAACTGGACTATATGAAGAAGAATGTAGCATCAGGATTGGAGGAAAACTCATTAACAACCTGGGATATGCAGATGACACAACATTGCTTGCTGAAAGAGAAGAGGACTTGAAGCACTTACTGATGAAGGTCAAAGACTACAGTCTTCAGTATAGATTACACCTCAACATAGAGAAAATGAAAATCCTCACATTTTCCTTGTGGATCCACAATGAAATGTATGAAGAAGCAGTAGTCAAGAAATCAAACAAATTTGGTTGGGCAAATCTGCTGCAAAGAACTCTTTAAAATGTTAAAGAGCCAAAATGTCACTGTGAACACTAGGTGTGACCGATCTAAGCCATGGTATTTTCAATTGCCTCATATGCATGCGAAAGCTGCATGAATAAGGAAGACAATAAGGACAATGAATAAGGAAGACGAAAGAAGAACTGATACATTTGAATTATGGTGTTTGTGAAGAATATTAAATATAACATGGACTGCCAGAAGAATGAACAAATCTGTCTTGGAAGAAGTACAGCTGAAATGCTCCTTAGAAGTGAGGACGGTGAAACTTTGCCTCTTGTACTTTGGTCAGGTTGTCGGGAAAGACCAGTCCCTGGAGAAGGATATCATGTGTGTCAACAACAACAACAATAAAACCCCATTGCCATTGAATTGATTCTGATTCATAGCAGCCCCATTGGGTTTCCAAGGCTGTAAATCTTGGAAGTAGATTGCCTCATCTTCCTCCCGAGGAGGAGCTGGTGGGTTTGTACCACCAACCTTCTGGCTAGCAGCTAAATGCCTTACCCACTATACCACCAGAGCTCCTTTGGGTAAAGTAAAAAAGTGAAAAAGGCCTTCAATGACATGGATTGACACAGTGGCTACAACAATGGGCTCAAGCATAGCAAGGATTGGGAGGACAGCGCAAGATTGAACAGTGTTTTGTTCTATTGTTCATAGGGTCACTATGAGTTGGAACCGACTTGATGGCACCCAACAACAACAACAACAACAAGAGATCCCTGTGTTCCAGTAGAGAAATAATATTGTAACCCTGCCTGCCTAGCAGGCTAGCCCCATCCCTACTCATCTGCCTTGTTCTTTTCAGCAGGTAAAAAGGTTGAGATGGTAGGGGGAGAGGTACATTGACAGATTTGTGCTTTTTGTGCTTGTCTGCAAACCTGACTCATTCACTTGCATGTTGAAAAACAGATGGAGGAAGGGAAACACAGAAAAGGAAGAAAAAGAACAGATTAAAAATTTAAAAGTATTCCAAGAAAAAGGGATGCAGATGAGAGCACATAATTACAATTATTTTCCTGTTATAGTATATAATGTGAATGGAATTGCTTTAAGGATTTTAGAATAATGAAGTCCTGTGCAGATTGAAATTTTATGATAGCAATCACAATGTCTGTTATCAATCTAGCATAATTTCAACTTGAAAAACAGCCAAGAGGCAGTCAGGAATTGGTCTTGCTAATTTCAAGAGCTTGTATAGGCAGTTTATGACATCTAAGACATCCTTTTCTTTCTGCCTCTGAATTTTTTATTGGAATGTGATACCTCTGTCATACCCATTAGGATATAGTAACAAAGGTAAATGAGCACAGAAAACCATCTGGAAAGACTTTGTGTTGACTGTATTACAGAGTGTGCTGACAAATTGGTAATCTTTAATACTATTAAAAAATTATTACATATTAAGCTTATTAACTTTCTTTCTGAGAACTAATGGGTAAAGCATATGCATTTCATCAAAATAGTGGTACTATGGGAATACATTTTCTAATAATAGTTTCTTCAAAGTGATGGTTACTAGTTACTTCTTTCCAGGCAAAGATTCATATATAGGGGATTATCTCAGATAGTGATTTTTCCTTTTCTGGATTTCAGAACTTATCAAACAGTGCTCATAATTATCATTTACATAATCATAGGGAGAACTAATGCTCATATAGTGTTTGCTCTGTGTCAGGCCTCATTCTAAGCACATTCTATTTATTTAGGCATTTAATCTTCAGCAACTCTTTAGGATATCATTTTTATTTTAAGGATGATGAAACTGAGGCAAGAGAGGTCTAGACACTTGGCCAAGGTCAAAGTGGAAGAACCACTGGTAGATGGTAAGCAGCAGAACTGGGATGTGAGTTTGAGCATCACCATGATGCTCTACTGCCTCTATCCTTATTGTTAGTCAGGAAGCCCATGAACCTGATGAAGCAGATAAAGTGAATAGTCCTCTTATTCCTATTTTTAAAAAGAGGAAATTAAAGCCCAAGAGATTAAGTGACTTGCCCCAAGTAGCAAAGTTAGACAGTGGCAGAGTCTGGGGCAGAAGCAATTCTAACTCCTGTCTCTGCCTTTTGAAATAGCAAGTTTTCAAGACTTTCTAATGACCCATTATGACCAATCACTTACTCTCCTCATTCGTCATCATATCTTGCAGGAAGTGGCAAGAAGAGTCATCTCCAACTTACTTGGAACAGGGAATAGGTGGGGATGTGGGGGACAGAGCTACTGATAGGGTCTCTGACCCCCATGAGTGTTCAAAGCCAGGTTAACAGCTCTGTGTCAACATTTCAAAGCACATTTCTTTCTCTTAGAGGTCCCTGGGTGGTAGAGAGGCTGCTATCCAAAATATTAGAAAGTTTGAGTCCATCCATCCAGAGGCTCCTAGGGGAGCTCTGGTAGCATAGTGCCTAAGGCACTTGACTGCTAATCAGAAGGCTGTCAGTTCAAACCCACCAGCAACTCCTGGGAAGGAAGATGGGGCAATCTACTTCCGTAGTGATACTGCCTCGGAAACCCAAGGAGTGGTCGCTATGAGTCGGGTCCGACTCGATGGCACATAACAACAACAACAGAGGCTCCTAGAAGGTCTGGGGATCTGCTTCTGAAGAATCAGCCACTGAACGCGCCGCGGAGCTCAGTTCTACTCTGACATGCATGGACCTTCCATGAATTCCATAAGTCTCCATAAAAGATTTCACCATCTCCTTAGGCCATAGCCTTTTTTTTTTTTTTTTGGTGGCTGATTTCAAAGGCCAACCGCGGTAGAGGGTTATTATTTCAGTCCTGATAAACTGGAGGTGAGAGTTAAAGTTAGGCTACCTCTGGTGAATCTTTTTCATTTTATTCTGAAATATATTCTGAGTCAGAATTGGTGGGTTGGATTTTTGGTTTGGGTACTTTTGTACTAGAGCGTGAATAGTGATTGTTGGGATACTTGCTAAAATACAGATGTGTCCACAAGGGGGCTACGTTTTCCTATTTTTAAAGTTTCTCTTTCAGCAATACTATGCTTTTTGTTTTGTTATTTTTACACAGAAAATAGAACCATTTGCTTGTTTTTGACAAGCAATTGTCATCACGAAAATGAACTTTGAGACCTAGTGACAACTGAAGAGTTAGGGCAGCAAAGTCTGAAATGACAACCAAAGGCCTGGAGGGGCCAAACTGGGTGATAGAGAATTCCTGAGTGTTTCAAATCCCCCGAACAGCAGCATGAGAGTACCTGTGTGCCCATAAAACTCAAAACAAAGGTCTGGATATTGAAATATTAGGATTATAGTAAAGATTAAATTGGATCATAATTCTCCTTCTAAATCCTACTAACCTTCTCTTAAAGCTAACACACACACACATACACATTGCTGTTGAGTCAATTCCAACTCATAGTGACCCCCAATGGATTTCTGAGGCAGTAAATATTTATGGTAGTAGATTGCCCAGTCTTGCTTCTGTGGAGGGGCTGGTGGGTTTGAACCACCAACCTTCTGTTTAGCAGTCAGATGCCTCAGGCCCTGTGCTACCAGAGCTCCTTAAAGCTAAAGATAAAAAGATATGACTCCAAGTTCAAATGCTTTTAATTTTTTTGAAATATTTATTCCCAGAACCATTATTTCCTAAGCTTTGGATCATTTTTAAATCTGAGTTCAAGTTTGGGTCTTTGCTTTTCATTTCCCCACTTGTCTGAAGTTTCTATTACCAAGAACTGGGTCTCACCCAAAGCAGTGAGGCTGTTGATTGAACTAAATTTGGTTTGAGCTAAAATGAAGAACTGAGGTTACTAGCTCTTGTTTTGAGTGGCAGGTTTTCCATTTGTTTTGGAAGATGGCATAGTCTATGGGCAAAAGGCACCAAAAGCAGTGTTCCACAGTAGAGTATCTACAATGGAAAAAATGCTTCATCCAGCTTTTATATGTATGGTACTGGAAAAAATGAGTGTCTCCGAGTCATGGGAAGAGAAATGGTAATACATTCCAAATCAATTTTGAGTTCCTGAAGGAATGAGGATAAGATATGCGAATGGGTTTAAAAACATAAAAAGTATAAAACTAGGATGAGCGGGCTTGGAATTTTGTTAAACAGGCCAACTTGTGTATTTTATAGAAACTACAACCTTTCCATCAGTTAACTGAAGGCCACAGGTTTATAATTTGAGCTTTAAATTGATTACTATTTCTGGTAGCTATTTAAAAAGTTGATGTCCTTAGAGCTTAAAAAAAAAAAAAAAGTTACCATCGAGGTGATTTTGATCCATGTCTACTCTATTTTATCCTATTTGTGTTACAGTAGAACTGTGTTCCATAGGATTTTCAGTGGTTATTTTTCGGAAACAGATTGCCCAACCTTTCTTCTGAGGTGCATCCAGATGAACTCAGACCTCTAGCCTTTCAGGTAGCAGCTGAGCATGTTAACGATTTGCATCACTCAAACACTCCCTATTTTGTTCTCTAGTGCTGCTGTAACAGACATATGCAAAGGTATGGCTCTAGAAAACAGGGATTTATTCTCTTATGAGGCACTCTGGTAGCGTAGTGCCTAAGGCACTTACTACTAACCAGAAGCCTGATGGTTCAAACCCACCAGCCACTCCTCGGAAGGAAGATGGGGCAATTTACTTCCGTAGTGATACTGTCTCAGCAACCCAAGGAGGGGTTGCTATGAGTTGGGTCTGACTCGACGGCACATAACAACAACAACAACAAATTCTCTTATGGCTTAGGAGGCTAGAAGTCTGAGTCCAAAGTCCCAGCTCTATGGGCTGGGTGAAAGCCCCTAGACCTTGGGCTTCAGCTCTGCCTCTTGTTCCCAGCTCACTGAAGCTAGAGATTTCTCTTAACTCAGGCAGCTACTGGCTGCTGAGGCTGACAAACCCAAGGTCAACAAGTAAATGTCACAGTCCCAAGATTATCAAACAACATGGCAGGCCACTAATGCAAGTCCACAAACAGTCTCCTGATCAGCAGACAACATGGCAGGCCATTGAGATGAAAACTTGGCCAAATGCCAGATCCAGATGTGCCAAAAAGCTCAGGGACCTTTCTCAAAGTTTCTTCTTATATACTGGAAGCAGACCACATGCCTAAAGCAGCTACTCAGCTGCTCACAGTATAGAGTTGATTACCAGTCTCATTATGGGGAATAACTATATCCAGTTGCCCAGCTCTGGTAGCATAGTGGCTAAGACACTTGCCTGCTAACCAGATGGCTGGCGGTTCAAACCCACCAGCCACTCCTCGGAAGGAAGGTTGGGCAATCTACTTCCGTAGTGATACTGCCTCGGAAACCCAAGGAGGGGTCGCTATGAGTCGGGGCCGACTCGACGGCACATAACAACAACAACAACAACAGTTGCCCAGCCACTCAAAACCAGGCCCAGCCAAGTTGACGTATAACCTTATCTACCACATTCCTCTAAGAGTTTGCTGTTGTTGTTAGGTGCTGTCAAGTTGGCTTTGACTGATAGCAACCCAATATACAACAGAATGAAACAATACCTGGTCCTGCACTATCCTCACAATATTTGCTATGCTTGAGTCCATCATTGCAGCCACTGTGTCAATCTATATCATTGAGAGTCTTCCCCCTTTTCACTGACCCTCTGCTTTACCAAGCATAATATCATGCTCCAGGTCCCTGGTCCCTTTGGACAACATGACCAAAGTAAGTTAGATGAAGTCTAGCCATTCCTGCTTCTAAGGAGAATTCCTGCTGAACTCCTTCCAGGACAGATTTTTTCATTCTTCTGGCAGTCCATGGTATTTTCAGTATTCCTTGCCAAAATCATAAGTCAAAGGCATCAACTCATCTTCAGTCTTCCTTTTTCATTATCTAGCTTTCAAATCCCTATGAGGTGATTGAAAATAACATGACTTGGGTTAGGGGCACTTTGGTCTTCAAAATGACGTCTTTGCTCCTGAATGCTTTAAAGAGGTCTTTTGCAGCAGATTTGCCCAATGCATTACAGCATCTGATTTCTTGACTGCTGCTTCCATGCGTCTTGATTATGGATCCAAGTAAGATGAAATCGCTGACAACTTCAATCTTTTCTTCGTTTATCATGGGGTTTCTTATTGGTTTAGTTGTGAGGATTTTTATTTTCTTTATATTGAGGGGTAATCCATACTGCAGACTATAGTCTTTGACCTTCATCAGTAAGTGGTTCAAGTTATCTTCACTTTCAGCAAGCAAGGTTGTGTCATCTGCATATTGCAGCTTGTTGATGACTCTTCCTCCAATCTTGATGCCATGTTCTTCGTATAGTCCAGCTTCTCAGATTATTTGTTCAGCATACAGATTGAATAAGTATGGTGAAAGGATACAATTCTGACACACACCTTTCCTGATTTTAAACCATGCAGTGTCCCCTTGTTCTGTTCTAATAACAGCCTCTTGGTCCAGGTACAGTTTCCTCATGAGCACAATTAAGGGTTCTGAAATTCTAATCCTTAGCAGTGTTATCCATAAGTTGTTATCCACACAGTTAAATGCCTTTGCAAAGTCAATAAAACACAGGTAAACATCTTTTTGGTATTCTTTGCTTTCAGCCAAGATCCATCTGACATTGGCAATGATATCCCTCATTCCACATCCTCTTCTGAATTCAGTTTGAGTTTCTGGCAGTTCTCTGTCAATATATTGCTGCAAGCATTTTTGAATTATCTTTAGCGAAATTTTCTTGTGTGTGATATTAATGGTATTGTCCAATAATTTCCACATTCTGTTGGATCATCTTTCTTTGGAATGGTCATGAATCTTGATCTCTTCCAGTCAGTTGGCCAGATAGCTATCTTCCAAAGTTCATCACATAGACAAATAAGTGCCCCCACTGCTGCATCTGTTTGTTGAAACATCTTAATGGGTATTCTGTTAATTCCTGGAGCCTTGTTTTTCACCAAGTCCTTCAGTGCAGCTCGAATTCTTCCTTCTGTACCATTGGTTCTTGATCATATGTTACCTCCTGAAATAGCTTAGTCAACCAATAGTTTTTGGTACAATGGCTCTACTTCTTCCATCTTCTTTTGATGCTTCCTGCACCATTCAATAGTTTGCCCACTGAATTCTTCAGTATAGCAATTTGAGACCTGAGTTTTTTCTTCAGTTTTTTCAGTTTGAGAAATACTGAGCATGTTCTTCCCTTTTGGGAAGAGCTTAGGGCTGAAAAATCTTCAATGGAATATTCCAAATGGCAAAAGATGAGAACATCCATTTACAATACCTTCATTAAATAGATAAACTCCTCACCCCAGATTATGGATTAATGCTGTGGGATTAAACAAAATCAGCAGTACATGTAATAAAATATCCTCAACAGTTGTAAGTCATTGTACTCTGAATGACTTTGAAGTAATATTAAAAAAAAAAAAAAAAAAAAAGAGAGAAAAGAATTACGTCTCTCCTCAGAGCCAATTCTGGTGAAGAAACTATGTAACATAAAGCTAATAGTTATTAAACGCTTCCTGTGTAACAGTTAGGAGCTCTGGATGCTGTTCTAAGTACTATACACATATTAAATCACCCATTACATATAATCAATTGAAGATATTCATAGTTTACTGATGAAGAAATTAAAATATAAATTAAGAAATGTACCAAGGGTACATACCTTGTTGTTGTTAGGTGCTGTTCAGTTGGTTCTGACTCACAGCAACCCTATGTAAAACAGAATAAAATACTGCCTGGTCCTGTGCCAGCCTCACAATCTTTGCTGTATCTGAGCCCATCGTTGCAGCCTCTGTGTCAATCCATCTCATTGAAGGCCTTCCCCTTTTTCGTTGACCCTCCACTTTACCATGTGTGATATCCTTCTCCAGGGAATAGTCCCTACTGAGAACATGACCAAAGTAGGTGAGATGAAGTCTGGCCATTCTCACTTCCAAAGGGCATTCTGCTGCACTTCTTCCAAGACAAATTTGTTAGTTCTTCTGGCAGTCCATATGCATGCATGCACTGCCGTCTAATCAAATCCGACTCATGGAGACCCCTCCTTGGGTTTCCCAGGTGGTATTTCTATGGAAGTAGATTGCCCCATCTTCCTTCCGAGGAGTAGGTTGGAATTTCCAGCCTTCTGGTTGACAGTCAAATGCCTTAGGCACTATGCTACCAGAGCTCCTGGCAGTCCATAGTACTTTCAATATTCTTCACCAACACCACAACGCAAAAGCATCAACTCTTCTTCAGTCTTCCTTATTCATTACCCAGCTTTCACTTGAATATGAGGTGATAGAAAAACACCATGGCTTGGGTTAGGCACACCTTACTCATCACTTTAAGGAGGTCTTTTGCAGCGTATTTGTACAGTGCAATACACTGTCTAATGTTTTGACTGATGCTTCCAGAGGTGTTGATTATGGAACCAAGTAATATGAAATCTATGACAACTTCTATCTTTTCTCCATTTATCATGATGTTGCTGCTTATTTCTAGTAAGTGGCAAAGCAGTGATTTGAATGCAGAGAGTATGAAACATGCCATTTTGGGACAAAAATGTAATCAAAAGCTAATGTCTTAAACAACCTAAAAACAATTTCAAAAGAATAACATTGTTATTGGTACAAATGTTGTCCTTCCTCATCTTGAGAATTAAACACTCATTTGGCTAAGTTTTAGGTTGCTTACACACATGTGTGTGCACATGTGAATATATGTAGTGAAAATGTATTTCTTTTATGTACAATCACTTTATGATCTCAACTGTTACTTTTTGAAAAGTTATGGTATGATTCTGAAAGAATCAGAAATTGATGCATTAGAAGGAATTAGAATGGATTTTCTAATCCTATCATGCCTGATATGAAAATGTAGGACTCCTATCCACTTTCTGATAGGACTCCTATCCACTTTCTGATCTCTTCCCTCAAATTCTGTTTACATAGTTATTAGATAATGAGTGGACATGAATTAAATTAGTTCATGAACTACCTGGTCTACTAAAGGAAGTAGTTCCCTTAGGCCAGAGAGATGATTAATTGCTTTGGATTGAATTTTTAAACAAGTTGGTTAATAAGTATAGATGATTATAAGGTTCTAGTCACAGAGCAAAGAATGACACATAAGCCTGGAATTGTGCACATAGTTTTTCTGTGGGTTAGACATTTATAAATATGGAATGAAATGCAAAATTTCAGTGATAAAGCCACTTGTTTTTAGTGGTAATGAACTATCATATGCCTACATGATTATAGACTCTCCAAACACCCAAATTTCATCAGATGTGGTTTGATGTCTAAATAAACATTTTAAACACAACATGTTCACAACTGAACTCCTGGTCTTATTCCCCAAATCCTCACTGCTTGTAGCGTTCCTCATTTCAACTGTGGTAACTCCACAAATCTAATTCTCAAGCATAAAGCATAGAGTCGTTCTTGCTGCTTCTCCTTCTTCTAAACCCCACCACATTTAATTTCTCAAGAAGTCTGTTGGCTTTACCTTCAAAATATACCCAGGATTTGACCACTGTTCAACCTGTGTACAGCTTCCAGCCAATCTCCTCTACCTTCCATCTCCTGGATTATTGCAGTGGCCTCCTGACCAGTTTCTCTGCTTTACTTCTGTTGTCCTTCCACGGTCTAATCTTCCATAGAGGTCAGAATGATCTTGTTAAGACATAAGTCAGATGAGATACTTCCTCACCTAAAGCCTTGCAATGACTCCATTTGACTTGCGTAAAAGCTTACAACTCTACATGACTTAACCACCCATTATATTTCTCACCCAATTTTCCTTTACTTTTCCATTTAATTTTCTGCACCAGCCACATTGACCTCCTGGCTGTTCCCTCTGCCTGAATGCTCTTCACATGCCTGTCTTTCACTTCCTTCCAGCTTTTCTTCAAACAAGTCTCCTAGTTAACACTCTTCCACTCCTGAACACCCTTATCTTTTTTTTTCACATTTATATGATCCATTTATATGAAATATCTGGAACAGGCAAATGCATACAGACCAAGTTTATTAGTGGTCAGAGCAGTTGTGAGAGGGAAATGGGGAGGTATTGCTGAAGGGGCACTGATTTTCTAAGGGTGATGACAAATTTGGCAACAATGGTGATGGTTTTACAACATGGTGGCCATAATTAACATTACTGAATTGTACATGTAAAAATGGCTGACAACGGCAAACGTTTTGTTGTGTATATTTTACCACACACATAAAAAAGCACTAAGGCAATCCAGAAATTCCTAATGGGGAATTCTCACCCATTGCCAACCAGTGGGTTTGGACTCATATCCACCCTGGAGGACAGAGTAGAACTGCCCCCATAGAGTTTCCAAGGCTGTACATCTTTATGGAAGTAGACTACCACATCTTTCTCCTGCAGAGCAGCTAGTGGGTTCGAACCACTGTCCTTTTGGTTAGCAGCCAAGCGCTGTAACCACTGAACCATCGGATACCTTGAATAGGGAACTAGGGCAGCATAATGTCTCAGTCCTGGGTACCAATCAAACCATAGGAAAAAACGCTGTTTTTCTCACCTGTTCCCTCAGTCTCCCAAATTTTCTCTGTATTCTCTGAATGGGTCACCGCATCCTCCCCGCTGTCCAGATGCTGCTTCTGCATCCTGCTCTGGATTTTCTGGGGCAAGAAGGTCAGGAGCTGACCCCTGGTGCACACCTCTGGCTCCAGTCACTATGGCAAAGTGCCTGGAGGGGGTTGATAGCTTCCCGGAGACCAGCGGCCTCTTGGAAGGAAGACCTGTTGGAAGCACAAGAGACAGGCCCCTGGGCTGGCCTGGGTCGAGTGAGGGCAAGTCCTAGCTCTGGGAGTAGAAGCATCTGCAGTTTCACTAGCCAGCTCCTGGGCGTCAGGGCCTGATGCCATCATCAAATTCCCGGAGCACCTTGCCCAGCTGTGCCAGCTTGTGAAGGCATCTGGGCCCTGTGCAAGGATGCCCGTCATCGCAGGAGACTGCGGGTCCAGGGCTTCACATCCCTGCCAAGGAACCCAACTCCGGCCTGGAAGCGGCTGGCTCCAGCATCTTGGCTCTGTCTGGGATGCCACAGCGACCACCTCATTTTCTTTCCCCTAGGGCGTCCTCTGAACACCCTTATCTTGCTTTATTTATTTTCTTTTTCATATAGTGCTTGTTACCTTCTAACATATACATAATTCATTTCCTTGTTATGTCTGTTGTTACTTCTCTGTGTTTCTTTGACCCCTCTTCCTAGGATCCATGAAAATTGTAATCTTAGTTTGGCTTAGTGATATATCCCAAGCACCTAGAACATAGTAGATGATTAATACGTATTTGATGGATTGTTGAATTAAGATGTTTATACAATGTAAGTAAATTTGAAATGTGATTAGAAACCAGAGATTGTTATCTCAATATTACTCAAATACAATGCTATATATGAAAAAGCAAAAATAAAAATTGCAAGGTTAGGAGGATAAAGGAGAATTAAAAAATGGGTGATACGTGTTTTTTCCTGTTTAAAAATCATTTGTTATGAATACCAAAAAACCTCAAACCAGTGGTTGTCAAATTGGTTCTGACTCATGGAAAGCCCATGCGTGTCAGAGTAAAACCATGTTCCAACATTATGAATTGTTGTTTTTAGGTGCCATTGAGTCAGCCCTGACTCATAGTGATCTTGTGTATAGCAGAAACACTACCCAATTCTGCGCAATCCTCACAATCCTTGCTATGCTTGAGCCCATCATTGCGACCATTGTGTCAATCTTTCTCATTGAGAATTGTGGTAGTTAAGGTTGTGTGTCAGCTTGGCTTGGCCATGACTTTGAGTAGCTTGGCAGCTGGACTCAGTCACTCCCCAAGATAAGATTGGATGTGATGTAATCAACTCCATGGTGGAATTTCCTGTGAGCAGCTAAATAGTTGCCTTTGGGGTATGGCCTGCTTTCAGTATATAAGTATATTCAGTATTCTTATAGGAGAAGCTTTGAGAAAGGTCTTTAGCTTTTTGGAACATCTGGGTCCTTCATTTGGCTGAGTCTTCATTTCAGTGGCCTGCCATGTTGCCTGCTGATCTTGAGATTGTTCCTGGACTTGAACTAGTGGCCTGCTGTGTTACCTGCTAATCTTGCCATTTTACTTGCTGACCTTGGGTTTGTCAGCCTTAGCAGCCAGCAGCTGCTTGAGTTAGGAGATGCCTCCAGCTCTAGTGGGTCTAGAATAAGAGGCAGAGGTCAAGCCCCTAGAGCTGGCATTCTGAATTTGGACATCTAGCCTCCGAAATTGTAAAAGAATAAATTTCTGTTTGTTAAAATCATCCACTTGGGGTATGTCTGTTATAGCAGCACTAGAGAACCAATACAAAGGTCCTTCCCTTAGGGAGCTCTGATGGCATAGTGCCTAAGGCACTTGACTGCTAATCAGAAGGCTGGCGGTTCAAACCCACCAGCCACTCCTTGGATGGAAGGTTGGACAATCTACTTCCATAGTGCAACCACCTTGGAAACCCAAGGAGAGGTCGCTATGAGTCGGGTCCGACTCAACAGCAGTGAGATACTTTGCCAAGCATTATGTCCTTCTCCAGGGACTGGTTCCTTCTGACAATATGACCAAAGTAGGTGAGACAAAATCTGCCCACTCTTGCTTTTAAAGAGCATTCTGGTTGCACTTCTTCCATGACAGATTTGTTCATTCTTCTGGCAGTCCATAGTGTTTTCAGTATTCTTTGCCAACAACAATTCAAAGACATCATTCTTCTTTGGTCTTCTTATTCATTGTTCAGGTTTCACATGCATATGAGACAATTAAAAATACCATGGCTTGGGTTAGGTACATGTTAGTCTTCACAGTGATATCTTTGTTCTTTGACACTTTAAAGAGGTCTTCTGCAGCAGATTTGCCCAGTGCAATACAGCATCTGATTTCTTGACTGTTGCTTTCATAAGTCTTGATTGTGAATTCAAGTAAGATGAAATAATATACAGGCAGTGTTTCCCTGCTGTTCATAAAGTTTTCAGTGGCCAATATTATCAGAAGTGAATGGCCCCATCCTTCTTCCCAGTCCGTGTTAGTCTGGAAACTCTACTGAAACCAGTTCAGCATGGATAACCCTGGTGGTATTTGAAATATTGGTGGCATAGCCTCAAGCCTCACAGCAACGTGTAAGCCACCAGAGTACAACAAACTGACAGACTGATGGTGAATGCTATAAATAAGCCAAATGCACTGCCGTGGAGTCGGATCCAACTCATAGTCACTCATAGTGACCCCTCCTTGGTTCCCGAGGGAATATCACTGTGGAAGTAGATTGCCTAACCTTCCTTCTGAGAAGTGGCTGGTGGGTTTGAACCATCAGCCTTCTGGTTAGGCAGTCAAATGCCTTAGGCACTATGCCACCAGAACTCCTAATGTTAGAAATCCTTAAGTCAACACTATAAAGTACATTCTGTGATTATCAGAGACTCCATGTAAAACACTTCGCATATGCCAAACATATAGAACACACTTTATGTAAATTGTTACTGTATTTTATATGGAGCTCTGGTGGTGTAATACCTAAGGCATTTGACTGCTAACCAGAAGGCTGGCAGTTCAAATCCACCAGCCACTCCTTGGAAGGAAGATTGTGTAATCTACTTCCATAGAGGTACCGCCTCAGAAACCTAAGGTGGGGTTGTTATGAGTTGGAGCCGACTTGATGGCAGTGAGTTTGAGGTTTTTTTTTTTTTTCTTTATATAAATACACATGCACTTAAAATAATTATTTTTGAATAAGCACTGAAGAACCCAATTTTTTATTGAAACCTCATAAACCTCATAAATTAAATAAACACTACAACATGTCCTGCATTTCGTCTGGTATTTAACTGCATATCTGTTTTGAACTAAGAAATCTCATGCTTCAAAAACTCTGGCTAATGGCTTTAATTTTTAAATCATTGTGCAAGGGACAAGGGTGACACATAGTTATCCAGTTTACTAATATGGTGTGGTTGGAATTCATCCTCACAATATCTGTGGTCCTCTTCTTTTTAAGGTGTGGGTGAATTCTGTTACTGAGATTACTTGTTGTGACCTCTGTGCAGAAGATGGGGACTCCTCTCCACAGGACCTGGTCTACTGGGTCACTTCACCCAGCCATGGGCATTTGGTGCTCAAGTCTTTACCTGGCCAAAGCATCTAGAACTTCATCCAGGCTCAGATCAACAAGAGCCAGCTAGTGTTTGTACATATTGGTATGCATGTCATAGAGAAAGCAATGTGAATCTCAAATGTGTCTCAATCAGAGGTTAATGTTATTTTCCTTGGCAATTGTTACTGACTATATATCATAGACTATCTAAAAACTTTCCAGTCTGTGTGATTAAGAGAAGAATCGGCACATTTTAGTAAGGCTAATAATAGCAAGCACTAGAGAGTACCAATAAGTCATGTGACTCACTTCATATAAGGTCTGTGGTCAAATATTAGCTTCTCACAGAGCCCTTTCCTGACCACCAACTAAAATAGTATCTCTTCTCTGTCATGTTCTGTTCCTTCGTTAGCTATCTGACATTATAATATGGTTTTACTGGTGTATTCATTTGTTTTCTTTTTCCCCCACTACATTATAAGTGCCATGACTGCAGAACCTATTCTGTTTTGTTCACTCTTGTATCCCAAAGACTTAGAACAGTGTACAGCACATAGTAGGTGCTTAATAAAACTTAGTTCATAAAATGAAATAATTTTGAACACCCATTATTTGTCAGGTACTGTTCCAGGTGCTTGGGACACATTAGTGAACAAAATAAAAAGATATTTGTTACATGAATGAATACATGAATGAATGAGTATAACTGTAATTCTCAGAGACTCTGACATTAAAAGATCTTTTCTCCTTTTTTCTTGTCATGGACTGAATTGTGTCACCCCAAAATGTATCAGCTTGGTTAGGCCTTGATTCTCAGTGGTTGTACGTGATGATATAATTGGGCAGTTATGCAGTGGTGTAATTATCCCACATGATGTGATCTGATGTGATTAACCAATAAATTTTAAGGAGATTAGGGTGGGATGCAATACCTATACTCACTGATTGGATATAAAGGGAGTTTCTCTGGGGTGTGGTCTGTATCACTCTTATCTTATAAGAAATAAAAGGAAAGAGAAGTGAACAGAGAGAGAAGGACCTGACTACCAACAAGAAAGAAAAACCAGGAGCAAAGCATGTCTTTTGAATGCCAGGTCCCTGCGCTAAGGACCTCCTAGACTCAGGGAAAGATTGATGAGAAGACACATGGAAAAATCCAAGCCCATAGATATTGAAAGGAAACAAGGACCTTCCCCCAGAACTGAGAAAAAGAGAAAGCCTTCCCTAGAGTGAGGTCCCTAAATTCAGATTTCTAGCCTCCTAAACTGTGAGGAACAAATTTCTGTTTATTAAATCCATCCACTTGTGATATTTCTGTTATGGCAGCACTTGATAACTAAGACAGAATTTGATCTGAGTGGGCCACTACTCAAACAGATACCTAAAATGTAGAAGTGGTTTTGGAATTGGGTGACGAGTAGAGGCAGATAGAATGCCTAATAGTAAAAATCTAGGTTGCCTCAAAGAGATTGTTGGTGCAGTTATGGATGTCAAAGGCAATTCTGGTGAGGACTCAGAAGGAAGTGAGGAAAGCTATAGCAATAAAGATGGCATATGTGGCAAGAAGCAATGGCAGAAAAATTGCAACAACAGAACCAGGAGACTGGTGTGAGATGGCATGGGGGCTGACCCACGAGGCCCAAGATAGTTGAAGACCTTCAGGCAGGAGACTTCCTGGTGGAGTGGGGTGCCTCTGGGCACTTATTGGTAGAGCTGAAAGAGCTTTGTAACACTTGCCCAAGCAGAGCAGAGGCTGGGCCAGCCCAAGAGGCCAAGGGCCAAGGGGCCAAGAGGCCAAGGAACCAGGAAGCAGAAGCTGAAGAGACAAGGAGCACAGGTAGAAGAACTGCCTTAGTTTCAAAGGGTATGGCCATGATCTCTGGGATCTTAAACAGTGAGGCCACAGCCTTCTAGGTTTCAAAGTATCAAATCTTTGCTAACTCAGTTCCAGTGTCTGGGGCTACTGTTCACAAGTGTCAGGGGGGTGGGGCTGGATCTGCTGTTCAAAGCTGAGGGGACATGACTGTCATGCCCAAGGGACAGAAGTATGGAGCCTGATGGGGCTGAGGGAGTGGGATCACCACTCAGTTGAACTAGAAGAATGGGACCGCCCAAAACTGAGGGAGCAGAATTGCCATCCCAGTGGGTCAGAAAAGTAGAGCTAAAGCCCAGAGGCAAGTGACCTCTCTCCAGAAGCCAGAGAGTATGGCCACCACTCAGAGTCTGGAGGCCAGGACCAATGCTTAGAATTGTCTCAGAGAACAGAATTATTTTCAAGCCTTGAGAGCTAAGGTAAAGTGTTCTGCTGTGTTTTTGACTTGCTGTTGTTGTTGTTGTTATTATGTGCCGTCGAGTCAAACCCAACTCATAGCGACCCCTCCTTGGGTTTCCGAGGCAGTATCACTATGGAGTAGGATTGCCCAACCTTCCTTCCGAGGAGTGGCTGGTGGGTTTGAACCGCCAGCCGTCTGGTTAGCAGGCAAGTGTCTTAGCCACTATGCTACCAGAGCTCCCAAGTTTGACTTGCTAGATGCCCATTATCCCTTCTTTCCTTCCAATTTCTCCCATTTGTAATGGAAATGTCTACCTCGTGCCTGTTCTCCCATTGTACTTTGGGAGCAGATAACTTGTATTCTGTGTATCACAGGTTCACAGAAGAAGATGAATTTTGACCCAGGATGAAATTTGGACTTGGAGTCAATTTAAGAATTCGGGGATGATGTGAAAGGGTGAAAGTGTTTGGCATGTGGCAAAGACATGAATTTTGGGAACCCAAAAGGTGGAATGTCATGGATTGAATTGTGCCTCTTTAAAATATGTGGCAACTTGGCTGGACCATGATTCTCAGTGGTTTGGCAATTATATAATGATGTAATTGCGCAGTTATGAAAAGATGTGATTATCCCCCATGATATGATCAGCCAATCAGTTGTAAGGGTATTAAGGTGGGATGCAATTCCCTTACTCAGGTCACAGCCCTGAACTGATGTAAGGGGAGTTTCCCTGAGATGTGGCCTGCATCACCTTTTATCTTACAAGAGATGAAAGAGAGAGAAGCAAGAGGAGAAAGAGAGACCTGACTACTACCAAGAAAGAAGAGCCAGGAGCAGAGTGCATCTTTTGGACCTGGGGTCCCTGTGTTGAGAACTTCCTAGACCCAAGGTAAGATTTATGTGAAAACACATGGAGATCTCCAATGCCTGCCAAAACCATAGACGTTGAAAGGAGACAAGGACCTTCCCCCAGAGCCAAGAGAGAGTGGAAGCTTTTCCCTTGAATGGGCACCCTGAATTTAGACTTAAAGCTTCCTAAGTTACGAGAGAATAAATTTCTGTTAGAGCCATCCACTTGTGGTATTTCTGTTATAGCAGCACTAAATAACGAAGACACTCTTGTTTATCAATAAATCAATAAGCCAAACAGCCACTGTGCATCTGCAAAAGGAGTAAGTAATCCAGACACATTGCTGGGCCGCCCGACTTTTTTCCAAGGCTGCTCTTGCCCATGGCCTTAGAGGAGAGGCATTCCCAGCCTGCAGCAGGAAATGGGAGAGACTGTGAGCCAGGAGGTCATGATGGAAAGCTAAAAAGACTTAACTTTTCAGCCATTTTTCATTAATTTCATTGAAAATATAATAGGGAAAATAAAAATAATGCATCTAAATCCAAATGTCTTCCCTGGCCAATTCTTTGAGAAGTCGACAGCCTCTTCCTTCTTCCTAGTATGGATTATGTCTCAATATAAAGAAAACAAAAATCCTCACAACTGGACCAATGAGCTTCATCACAATAAATGGAGAGAAGATTGATGTTGTTAGGGAATTCACGTTGCTTGGTTCTACAATCGATGCCGATGGAAGCAGCAGTCAGGACATTAGACGACGTGTAGCGTTAGGAAGATCAACCACGAAGGAACTGTTTCAAGTGCTGAGGAGCAAGGATATCTCCTTGAGGACTAAGGTGCGCCTGACACAAGCCATGATATTTCCAATAGCCTCATATGCATGTGAGAGCTGGACAATAAATAAGGAAGACCAAAGAAGAGTTGATGCGTTTGAGTTGTGGTGCTGGTGAAGAATGCTGAAAGTACCATGGACTGCTAAAAGAACTAACAGATC
>NW_006921709.1:8942263-8954866 GCF_000298275.1 Orycteropus afer afer
ACCATTCCCTGGAGAAGGATGTCATGCTTGGTAGGGTGGAGGGTCAACGAAAGAGGGGGAGGCCTTCAACGAGATGGATTGACATGGTGGCTGGGATGACGGGCTCAAGTATAGCAGGGATCATGGAGCTGGCGTGGGATCGGTAAGTGTTTCGTTCTGCTGTGCATGGGGTCACCAAGAGTTGGAAACAACTCAACGGCACCTAACAACAACAACAAATCCAAGTGTAGCAATTTCCTTTGCAGTTAATGCAAACAGTCCCCAAATAATTGGAAAATAATTTACCATGTGAATGTTCTCATCTAGTGGTTCCAAACCACTGGCAACCTGTATAGGTTAGATTTACTGTTGCAGGATCCTAAATCTACCAACATAAGTAACAAAACATTGTGTCAAGACTGACTGGTATTTTCTATATTCATGTGGAATAAATACTTCTCATAAATAATTAGAATTATAAGAAATAAATTATTAAAAAAAAACACTAATAAAAACTAATAAATTATAATAAAACTCACCAAACTTACTGCCATTGAGTCAATTCTGACTCATAGCAAGCCCTTTGGGTTTTTGAGGCCGTAAATCTTTACAGAAGTAGATTGCCAACCTTCCTTCTGCAGATTGGCTGGTGGGCTTGAATTGCCAACCTTCTGGTTAGCAGTCAAATGCCTTAGGCACTATGCCACCAGGGCTTCAATAAATTATAACAGACAATTAGAATTTAGCTATGTGTACGCTGATCAGTGAAATATAATTCATTTAAAGAGAGAGATTTTTGCTGATTATGTTTTTTATTCTAGATGTTAAAAATCCAAGTATTATGTGGTGAGAACCAGAAAGTTTTTTAAAAATTTATTATGAAAAGATTACCATATTTTCCAAAAGGAGAGAGCAACTGCTCCAGAGACTTACACAAGGAAAGTTACAAGTTTCTAAAACTATTCAGTTTATAATGAGATGAGATTATTTGCTTTCTACTGTATGCTAAGGAGCTCTGGTAGCATAGTACCTAAGGCACTTGACTGCTAACCAGAAGGCTGGCGGTTCAAACCCACCAGTCACTCCTCAGAAGAAAGATGGGGCAATCTACTTCCGTAGTGATACTGCCTCGGAAACCCAAGGAGGGGTCACTATGAGTCAGGTCCGACTCGATGGCACATACCAACCAACCAACTGTATGCTAAGCATTGCAGAAGGTATAGTCACATGATCCAATTCATTTAATCTTTAGGAGACCTCTGAGTGGTAAGTAGTAATGATTCCACTTTTAAAATAAAGAAACAGGCCGAGAAAGATTAAAATTAGTCTGATTCTAGATCTGGGCTTCCTTCGCAGCCACCCACGGATGAGCAGAATATGCAGAAGAACTGAAGTTACTATTTGAAATGAAAGTAAAAACAAAATTAGCTCTCTGGACTGATGTATTTGTCAGCTGACTGGGTCATTATTCTTTTTGATCAGTAGAGAAAATAATTTTTCCTAAAACAGAAGGAGAGGGAGTTAAAGGCAAGCTCAATATGAAAGCCAATCCATTAGATTTTCTAAATGGATGTGGAGGCCAGCTCATGACCCTTGAAATGGCTGGAGCCCAGCTGCAGATGACTCTGTTACAGAAACCAGCTGGATCTCTCCTGATGCATCTGTTCCTCAGCCCCAAACAAAAACTTCGGTTTAATTAGTGTCTCTTAGCATTTTACATTTGCAAAGTGCTCTGCCATTAATCTAATTCCTTATTCCATATACCAACCTAAGTAGGTTGATCAAACCGTGATGTGAGAGGCTACATGATTTATTTAAGGTTGCCCTTCACAAAGGACTGTCAGGACAAATCTGAGATTATACAATAGAAAATCCACAGATCAACTGTCTCCTTAGCTTTCTTAATTAGACTTCATAATTAGTCTAATAGGGCACACCCAGTATAATATTCCAGCTTTTTTTTTTTTTTTTTGGTATAATTCTTTTTGATCCTAACTCCACTCATCCTGATTCATGAAATGTTCAAAGTTTACTTAATGGCACTCTTTAATTTCATGTTTTGTTGAGTATACTCTTCACAGTGCTATTTCTGATAAAAAACAAGCAAGTAAAAAATGTGAATGCCTGTTCTGAACTAGGTAGACTCAGAATTCTTATTTTCCACTTTGTTATGACTTCTGAGTGTATTGGGGGAATTTTTAAAAGTCTTTTTAAGGAAGAATGAGAAGTCACAGGGTTTAAGTAGGGACTTGAGAGGCTGTTAAGCCACTGAGCCACCTTTGATTAAATCATATTATTAAGGAAGTACTTGCACATAATCACAGAAGCAGACCATGCCAACCTTGTTCCTTACCATGTGTTGTTCCTGAGGTCAACGGGAAATACATTTCTACCCATTATATGATGCAAAAATCTGTGGCCCTTCAAATATCCTGCTCAACGAACATTTCCACTGGGGCATAGGAAAGTAAACATTGTGTTCTCTAAGTAGTGATCTTGTCTCATGCTTTGTGAGTCAGATTGGTAAAGTACTCCTGGGAGCTGGATCGATAGATGGGCCATCTCAATTTCAGTTTTGCACTTAAGTTAATTTATAACCTTACTGATATCACTAATCCCTTGACATATGTGTAGGAGCAGGTCACTCATTTAGTAGAAAGCAGCTAGCATGAGATGGATAAATACTTAGAAGTGTGAATAACTATATTTACTTCCCCCATTTTGTTTTTCAGTATTAGGAAGTAAATATTATCAGTATATTTAAAAATTGCCAGAGCATGTTTGTGTGTTTTACATGCATGCATTACTTTTACTGGTATAAACTGATTCCAAAATATTGAAATGCAAATGATGACCATGTCTAAAAATTCCATAGTTTATTCCTTGGCAAAAGCAATATTTGCTTTCTCTCATTGTTACAGGGAGGAAAAATCTGTATTTTAGACTTTCATTGATATTGTCAATGCTGGGTTTCAGCTTTACGTCTGTGGCAGCAGTTGATTTGGTAAATTCTGTGACTGAATTAACACACTTTCAAATTGATAAAGGTTGCTTTGCAGGGAGATCAGGTGGGAGTGAGGGTAGAAGTGGGTGGCTTTTCCAGAACTGGCAAAATGACCAGAGTGTAATTTCTTCTTTTGAAGGAGCCATGTCAGGAGGCTTTAATTTTCAGGTTACTGATGGTTTCAACTTCACACCTCGACAAATGTTTAGCATCACAGCTAGATCTCTGATCATTAGATTAGAAGCAAACACAGGATTAAGCATCTTTCCAGGTAAGATTTTATCTTGAGTGAGTTTTTTAATTTAAGATTTTTTTTTAAAAGAAAATTCTGCCTACGTAGTATAAAGTACCATGTTTTACCACAAAGCGGCATCAATAGCAGTTACAAAGTCCCAGAAAGAATTCTCTCTTTGCAGGAACTCAACCAAAACAAGACTGGGTCTTTCCCTACCCTTCTCTTTCTTCCCTCTGCTGTTCCTCAGAAGAGGCCCTATTGGTGAAGGAGATGGTGAAAGAGCCATTGAAGCAGTCAGCTCTATGGTTCATGTGCATTTTTTTCCCCCTACTGTCTCCTTGAGGAGTTCTTGTGGTGCAGTGCCTAAGGCATTGGGCTGCTAACCAGAAGGTTGGTGGTTCAGACTCACCAACTACTCTGTGGAAGGAAGACTGGGAAATCTACTTCTGTAAAGATTTATGGCCTCGGAAACCCAAAGGGGTCGCTAAGAGTTGGAATTGACTTGATGGCAGTGAGTTTGGTTTTTTTTTTTTGGTTTGTTCTCCTCAGGGTTCTTAAGGAGGCAAGAAGGGCCAGGCCCTGTGTACAGTGACTACCTTGTGCTATTTTTGGAGATTTTCCATTATGAACGCAAAAACCTTGTGCACCGTCACTTGTTTAATTGTGCATTAGCTCTAAAACATAGATGGAAAAAGACACTAATATTTTTGTCGCCAGTGGTCACTCTTACCTAGTTGTCTTCAATCACTGAGAAACATTTTAAAAAACACTAATGATGCCTGGGCTCTAACCCACACCAATTGAATGGCAATCTCTGGGGTAGAGCCTGGGCATCATTATTTTCTTTTTAAGTCCTGGGTGGTTCTGAAGTGCAACCAGAATTGATAGCTGCTGGGCTAGGCACTGCACTATTTCTCCAATCCTTACAACTGTATGAAATAGGTGCTATACGCCAGAAGTTGGCAGGATTTGTGGCTTAGAGAGGTGATGATGTAATTTGGCTTTGCAACCAGTAAATGGTGGATAGAGCCCACATGCTTCCTTAGTAAACCTACACAAATCAGTGTGGAACCAAATAACTTTTTAATTGGACTTAAATTATTTGATTTTGATGAAATACATATAACATAAAATTTGCCATTTTAGCCTTTTTAGTGAATAATTTGGTGGTGTTTATTGTATTCACAAATCATACAACTGTCACTACTATCTTGTTCCAAAATTTTTCATCACCTCAAACAGAAGCTCTGTACCTATTAAGCAATAACCCCCCTTCTTCTCTCTCCTTAACCCCTAATAACCTCTAATCTACTTTCTGTCTCTATAAATTTGCCTGTTCTGCATATTTCATATAAGTGGAATCATACAGTATTTGTTCTTTTGTGTCAAGCACATTTCACTCAGCATCATTTTCAAGGTTCATCCATGTTGAACCATGAATCAGAACTTCATTTCTCTTTATGGCTGAATAATGTTCCATTATACGTATATATTGTATATTGTTTGTTCATTCATCTATTGATTATTTCCACCTTTTAGCTATTGTGAATAATGCTGCAATGAGCACTGGTGTTTCTGTTTGAGTCTCTGCCTTCAATTATTTTGGTTACACCTCTAGGAGTGAAATTTTTGGATCAGTAACTCTATGTTTAACTTTTTGAGAAACCATCAAACTATTTTCACTGTGGCTGCACCATTTACGTTATTACCTGCAGTTTGAACTTCCGGTTTCTCCACTTCCCAGCCAACACTTAATTTTCCAATGTTTTGTTACTAGCCTTCCCAGTATATGTGAAGTAGCATCATTGTTGTTTTAATTTGCATTTTCCTAATGACTAATTGGGCAAATTTGCTGCAAAAGACCTCTTTATAGTGTTAAAAAACAAAGATGTCACTTATTGAGTGTCCTTTCATGTGTTTACTATAATGAATTTTTAGAAGACAACTATTTTTAGGAACAATTTGAAATTTACATTGCCTTAAGCATGTGATCTCATGAAGAGACAGCCACTTAAACATATGTTAAGCCAGATTCTTCTATTGTATATCCTTTCTGTTGTTCTGATTCCTTAACTTTTCTCTGAGAACAAGTATGATGCTTCTATCAATTCTTTTAAAACAGTTAGGGTGCCATTTTGTGTTTTTTAAAAAATAAGCAAACAAACCACTGTACCTTAATTATCTGAAAAACGTGGTAATCTAGCAAATTTTTAAAAAGTTCCAAAATGTCAGAGAAAATCTGGTTACTGCAAGAGATTAAATATCTTTCATCTATTCTGGCTTAACAAATTCTGGTTTAGTAATTATAGTCAGTTAAATTAGATTAAAGGAGAAACATAGCCACTACATCATAGAAACATTTTAGTTTCTGGTGCCTGTTTTACTGAATATTCATCTGGCAGGAGAAGTTTATTGAAGTGGCCAAAATTCCCTCTTGACTTTTGTTATTGTTAGTTGCTGTTGAGTTGGTTCTGACTCTTGGTCACTTTTGGGTTAGAGGATGAAATGTTGCCTGCTCCTGAATCATCTTCATGCTTGGTGTTTGAGTCCAGTGAGTTCACCTTTGCAGAGTTATGCAAACCATGGTTTTCATAGGCCTTTGTTTAATATTTAGACACCTTTACAACATGCTTTGCATCTGTCCTGCCCTTGCCTGTCCTGTGTCCAGGGACCCTCAAACTGTATTTGTATCCTATCCTCAAATCCTAAAGTCAGCTGCTACTTTTTCTGCTCCCCCTAGCATGTGAGCTCTGTTGTTCTTGGTTCCTGTACTATCCTATACTGCCAGACTGTGAGTTATTTTCAACCAACTCCAGCTCCTGACCAGTAGGAAGGAAGAATTGTTTCCATATTTATTTCCTTTAGGTAGGTCCCTGGGTGGTGCAAATGGTTAAGTGCCTAACTGTTTACTAAAAGGAAGAGACACATGATAATATCCTTCCATATAGATTACAGCCGAGAAAGCCTTGTGGAGCAGTTCTATTCTGTAAAACATGAGGTTGGCATGAGTTGTAATTGACTGATGGCAACAGTTTTTTTCCCCCTCATTAGGTAGCTCTGTGGAATCAGAGATTTGAGAGTTGGGATGAATCTTAGAGATCACTTGCACCAGGTGTTCTTAGCACTTTTCCTACTCTAACATGCCCAGATATCAGTAGCTCATTCTGTTCCACCTCAGACTTCCATGATGTGGATGTGGTTCCAATGACCACATCACTGTGTCTCTTTCAGGCACCCAACCAAGCCTTGCTCAGCCTGGCTTCTGCAGTATTTGCCAAAGTTGATCCCTGCCACTGTGTAAAGCCACGGGGGTGATAATGACAGATGCCTCACTCTTCTGTATCTCTCACAGCCCTATGTGTCAGGAAGTCTTGGCAGCAGACCCTGAGTGACTTCTGCCTACCTTGTTTGTCAGCCATCCCCTTGGTCAAGAGAGAAGGAAGCGGTGTTCCATCCCACCTCAAGTGTGACACTAAGCATGCAAAGGTGTCAGGTGTTAACTATTATACTCTTGTCAGACTAAGTTGACTGATACGTTCTAAAATATTAGAGAAAATCCACTTTTTTATGGAACTAGAGGTTTTATAGAATTAGAATAGGAATTATAGTTCTATTCCTGTTATAGAATAGATATTCAGATATTATTAACACTTCACTTGTGTGTGTGTGTTTTATATTTTATACATGGAGTTCCCGAGAGCTGCAGATGACTAATATGCATGGCTGGTAATAGAAAGGTTGGAGGTTGCAGTCCACCCAGAGGCACCTCACAAGAAAGGTCTAGCAATCTACTTCCAAAAAGTCAACCACTGAAAACCCTATGGAGAGCGGTTCTCCTCTGACATACACAGGGTTGCCTTGAGTTGGAATCGACTTTACAGCAATTAGTGGTATATGGTATATTTTATCTCTACTGCACTGATTTTTTTAAAAGATTTAAATGAAATCATGTACATAAGAGCAAGTTTTAATCATTTCTACTTAGCAGATTAAAAAAAAAAAGAGAGACTCTGGAAAGTTCAAGGTCATTTAAATAATAGGAGTCAAATGTTCCAGACTGAGTTCCAACTCTGACCCAAACCTTGTGCTCGCATCACAACAGTATGCCTCCTGTATGTGTGTGCCTGTGTTGTGAGGCTCTCTCTATGTTAGAATGGCAGTTCTCTGAGGTGGAGGACATCCTACTAGCTGTTTATTTTGTCTCCTTCTCAATGTTATTGATGGATTCATGTACACATCCAGGAGATTGTGCATGCTGTTGTTAGGTGCCGTCAAGTCAGTTTAGTAATGCAAAATGCTGCCTGGTCCTGTGCTATCTTCTCAATCATTGCTATGTTTATGCCTTTGTGGCAGCTACTGTATCAATCCATGTTGTTGAGGTTCTTCCTCCTTTTCATTGATTCTCTACTTTACCAAGGATGATATCCTTCTCCAGGGACTTGTCCCTCTTGATAACATGTCCAAAACACATAAGATGAAGACTTGCTATCCTCACTTCTAAGGAACATTCTGGCTGTACGTCTTCCAAGACAGATGTGTTCATTGTTCTGGCAGTCCATGGTATATATGCCACTGCCACTAAGTCAATTCTGACTTCCAGCAACTCTGTAGGTCAAAGTAGAACTGCCTCATAGAGTTTCCAATGCTGTAAACCATCTCTACGTAATCTATGTTGTTTATTATACTGCTATGCTAACCAAGCCTTGGTGGTTTAGACACACCACCTGCTCAGTGGGAGAAAGATAAGGCAGTTTGCTTCATCTTTCTCCCATGGAGCAGGTAGTGGGTTTGAACCACCAAGTTTTGGTTAGCATAACTCACTCACTGCTGTCGAGTGGATCCGACTATAGTGACCCCTCCTTGGGTTTCTGAGGCAGTATCACTATGGAAGTAGATTACCCAGTTTTCCTTCCGAGGAGTGGTGAGTGGGTTTGAACTACCAGCCTTCTGGTTAGCAGTCAAATGCCTTAGGCACTATGCCACCAGAGCTCCTTTTGGTTAGCATAGTAGTATAATAAACAACATAGATTATGTTGTAATGGTGTATGTTTTACTGTCTTTACTTAGGGAAATATTGCAAACCAGTATTAGTTATTTTTTTTTTCTTACCTTGATCCCATTCTAGTTGGAGTTTCTCTTTGACTATCTTGTTTATCCTTTTTAAAAAGTGGCTCAGGCTTTAGACTGGTGAGACTGGTAAGAATTTGTATAATAAGCCTAAATAATTATAAAAATAAGGCACATTGGTGGTAAAATGGGTAAGGCAGCCTTGGAAACCCAATGGGGGTCATCATGAGTCAAAATTTACTCCATGGCAGTGAGGTTTTTTTTTTTTGTTTGTTTGTTTAATTAGTGTGGTGAATATTTTTAGGTTAACCATGGCTTCTATTACCTGTCAATTTTAAAAGTAATTTTTGAACTCAGTTATTTTAAAGTAGGAAGGACTACAGTTCCAAATGTGCTATTTCTTGTGTGAACTAAGAAAAAAAAATGTTTTGAAGGATGAAGTAACTCCTCATAGTACATTTTATTTTTTCTTACTTTGTAATTATATGTATACACACACACACACATACTTTACTGAAGCATGTGCTATTTTTTTCTGTAAAATTTAACTCCCAGAAAGCAGCTTTATAACCAGCTTTCCACCTTGAATGCTGCCATTGATTTTGTTTGTTTATCTTTAGTGGTAAATGCTGGAGCACACTCTTGCCTTAAGACCTAGTAAATTTGCTTATCCAAATTCTGCTTGGCTCTTTTTCAAAGAATATTGGAGAAAGACTGACCTTGAGAGTTTTGTTTAAGTAATATGGAATATGAGTTTACACAGATATAGAGTTAAATAGCCCATCAGTGAAGAGATCCTAAAAAAAACTATGTGACTTCAATCTCCTTAAGTTCCACACTGATATATAGAGAAGCATGTCTCACTAGCAAGCCATCCATCCTCCATAGTAAGAATTCAGGAAGAGAAGAAAGAAGAAGAAACTTACTTTGAGTTGCTAGAGGATTTATAGCACAGATGTAAAACTTTTTCACCAGTGTTGAACCACTGAATTGTAAGACTTTGTGAGAGATAACCAATAATTATATGAAAAAATTATTGGTACACAGGAAATAATGAAAGACTTACTTTGTGGTGAAATAAGAGACACACATCAAGAGTACACTGACTATGCAAAACATGTTATAATAAGGGTCAGGTGAGTGGTATAGACTGAGTGAGCTATGTGAGTTCAGGGGAGGAAAATTGAGCCATAGATTGGAATAGTGAGGGAAAGCTTGTTGGCCAAGACAGTCTTGAGCTGCCTGTGCAACACAAGTAACTTAATTACAGATTATGAAAGATTATCTTGATAATCCTGTGTATTTTACAATTGTTAAAAGAATGTTTTTCTTCTGCTTTTAGTCATTCAGGAGGTCTCATGACTTAGGCCACTTGGACTTTAGATTGTCTTGCAAAAATGTCAGCCAATAAGTACTTTCCCTGACTTCACCCCAAAATATCTTGAAGGAGACATCAACTAAAGGATTCACTAGAACCCCACTGCAATATATCGAATCTTGTCTCCCTCACCAATCCCTATGCAGCTGAGGAATGTGTTAAACCTTAGGTTACAGCTTAAAGGAACTAAAGCACTTGTTTGGACTTGCTGATTGTCTGGAAACTTAAAATTGAAACTGAAATGCCCTAGTGAACAGAAATAGACAATAGGTTTCTTAAGATCATGGAATAAGACCTCTCACCCATTCTGTCAAATGCAAACCCCTGAGGTCATTGAACTTTGTTTAAATCTTTATTGCTTTTGAGGCAACTTTACTTTGGCAACTTGGGTTTATTGACTGGTAAGAATTTATATATATATATATATATATATATATATATATATTTGCCATTTGTTTGCATATAAATTACTTTAGTCTTATATGCCTTTAAAGTCTGTAGAATAATAACTTTCCCTTAGTGAATGAAAGTTATTGAAATTATTGTTTTGGGCCTAACCCTCATTGTTTTTGAAGTAATTTTGCCCCATCAATTTGTCTGGAAGCTTTGCTGAACTCTGTTAAGCATTGTCATAGATTCAATTGTGTCCCCCTCAAAATATATGCCAACTTGGCTTGGCCATGATTCCCAATATTGTGTGGTTGTCCTCCATTTTGTGATCTAATGTAGTTATCATCCACTTTATGATGTGTTGTAATTCCTAACCTCTATATATTAATGAGGCAGGAATAGTCTGTGTCTTGAGTGATAGTATTACAAGAGGGCATGACTTACTTGAGTAATAAAGTCATACCTTTACTTAGGTCACAGCTTTGCTTGAGGCACACCTTTTATCTTACAAGAGACAAAAAGAGAGAGAAGTGAGTGGAGAGGAGAGGGACTTCACTACTCCCAAAAAGAAGAGCTGCGAGCAGAGTACATCTTTGGACTTAGGGTCGACGTACTGAGAACCTCCTAGACTCAGAGGAAAACTGATGCCACGACACATGGAGATCTCCAAGGGATGTTGGGCCCACAGATGTTGAAAGGAGACAAGGAAGTGACACCCTGAATTTGGACTTGTAGCTTCCAAAATACAACTCAAAATACAAATGGGAAAAAGCAGCCTCATCAGAGTAGAACCAACCTTAATGATATGGATAAAGTAAATCTTTCAGGACCTCCATTTGCTGTTGTGGCAAGACTCAAGTTGAAGAGAAACAGGTGCAAACATCCATTAATAATCAGAACATGGGATGGATGAACTATGAATCTAGGAAAACTGAAAATTGTCAAAAATGAAATGAAACACAAAAAGATTGATATCCTAGGTATTAGTGAGCTGAAATGGACTGGATTTGGCCATTTTGAATCAGACAACCATATGATCTACTATGCTGGGAATGACAATTTGAAGAGGAATGGCATGACATTCATCATCACAAAGGATGTTTCAGGATCTTTCCTGAAGTACAATGCTGTCAGTGATAGGATAATATCCATACTTTTGCAAAGAAGACCAGTTAATACTACTATTGTTCAAATTTACTTACCAAACACCAAAGCCAAATATGAGGAAATTGAAGATTTCTATCAACTTCTGCAGTCTGAAATTGACTGGGCATGCAATCAAGATCACTGGAGATTGGAATGCAAAAGTTAGAAACAAAGAAGAATCATACGTAGTTGGAAAATTTGGCCTAGGTGACAGAACTAATGCTGGAGATCACATGATAGAATTTTGCAAGACTAATGACTTATTCAGGAGCTCTGGTGGCATAGTGTCTAAGGCATTTGATTGCTAACCAGAAGGCTGGTGGTTCAAACCCACCAGCCACTCCTCGGAAGGAAGGTTGGACAATCTACTTCTGTATCATTGCAAATATCTTTTTTCAACAACACAAATGGGAGCTATACACATGGAGTTCACCAGATGGAGTACATAGGAATCATATTAACTGCATCTGTGGCAAGAGGTGATGGAAAAGCTCAATATCTTAGCCAAAACAAGGCCAGGAGCTGATTGTGGAACACACCACCAACTGCTCATATGCAAATTCAACTTGAAGTTGAAGACAATTAAAACAAGTCCATGAGAGCCCAAATATAACTTTGAATATATCCCTCCTGAATTTAGAGACTATATAAAGAAAAGATTTGATGCATTGAACACCAATGACCAAAAACCAGAGGAATTGTGGAATGACATCAAGAACATCATCCATGAAGAAAGCAAGAAATCATTAAAAATACGAGAAAGGAAGAAAAGGCCAAAATCAATGTCAGAAGAAACTCTGAAACTTGCCCTTGAACAGCTAAAGCAAACGGAAGAAATGACAAGATAAAAGAACTGAACAGATGATTTCAAAGAGCAGCTTAAGCAAACAAAGCCAATTACTATAATGAAATGTGCAAAGACCTGGAGTTAGAAAACCAAAAGGGAAGAACAAGCTCAACATTTCTCAAGCTGAAAGAACTGAGGAAAAAATTTAAGCCTAGAGTTGCAATATTGAAGGATTCTATGGACAAAATATTGAGTGATGCAGACAGCATCCAAAGAAGATGGAAGGAATACACAGAGTCATTGTACCAAAAAGAACTGATCAGTCTTCATCCATTTCAGGAGGTGGTATATGATCAAGAACCAATGATATTGAAGGAAGAAGAAGTTGAAGGTGCAATGAAGGAACTGGTGAAGAACAAGGCTCAGGGAATTGACAGAATACCCATTGAGGTGTTTCAACAAATGGATGCCCCACTAGAGGCACTCACTCAGTTATGCCAAGAGATTTGGAAGACAGCTACCTAGCCAGCTGACTGGAAGAGATCCATATTTGTACCCATTCCAAAGAAAGGTGATCCCACAGAATGTGGAAATTATCAAACAATATCATTAATATC
>NW_006921709.1:8954966-8961008 GCF_000298275.1 Orycteropus afer afer
ATTTGATTGTGTGGATCATGACAAATTATGGATAACATTGAGAAGAATGGGAATTCCCAAACACTTGATTGTACTCATGAGGAACCTGTACATAGGCCAGGAGGCTGTTGTTTGAACAGAACAAGGGAACATTGCATGGTTTAAAATCAAGAAGGGAGTGCATCAGGGTTGTATCCTTTCACCATATGTATTCAATCTATATGCTGAGGAGATAATCCGAGAAGCTGGACTAAATGAAGAAGAACGTAGTATCAGGATTAGAGGAAGAATATTAACAACCTGTGATACACTGATGACACAACTTTGCTTGCTGAAAATGAGGATGATTTGAAACACTTACTGATGAAAGTTGAAGAATATAGTCTGCAGTATGGATTGCATCTCAATATAAAGAAAACAAAAATTCTCACAACTGGGCCTATAAGCAGCATCATGATAAATGGAGACAAGATTGAAGTTGTCGAAAAGTTCACATTGCTTGGTTCTACAATCAATGCCAATGGAAGCAACAGTCAGGACATCAGATGACCTATGTCGTTATGTGCTGTTGAGTTGAACCCAACTCATAGTGACCCCTCCTTGGGTTTCCAAAGCAGTATCACTACAGAAGTAGATTGCCAAACCTTCCTTCTGAGGAATGGCTGGTGGGTTTGAACCACCAGCCTTCTGGTTAGCAGTCAAGTGCCTTAGGCACTACGCTACTATGGCTCCCCAGTAGACCTGTAGCACTGGGCAAATGGACCTCTTTCAATTGCTGAAGAGCAAAGATGTCTCCTTGAGGACTAAGGTGTGCCTGACCCAAGCTATGGTATTTTCAGTCACCTTATATGCATGTGAGAGCTAGACAATGAATAAGGAAGACTAAAGAAGAGTTGATGCTTTTGAGTTGTGGTGTTGGCAAAGAATGCTGAAAGTACCATGGACTGCTAAAAGAACTAACAAATCTGTCCTGGAGGAAGTGCAGCTGGAATGCTCCTTGGAAGCAAGAATGGCCAGACTTCATCTTACTTACTTTGGTCATGTTGTCAGAAGGGACCATTCCCTGGAGGAGGATGTCATCCTTGGTAAGGTGGAGGGTCGACAAAAGAGGGGAAGGCCCTCAACGAGATGGACTGACACAGTGGCAGTGGCAATGGGCTCAAGTATAGCAAGGATCGTGGAGCTGGTGCAGGACTGGGCAGTGTTTCGTTCTGCTGTGCATAGGGTTGCTATGAGTGGGAGACAACTCGACGGCACCTAACAACAACAACAACCATTTTCCTAAACTGTGAGAAAATTAATTTTTGTTTTTTAGAGCCATCCACTTGTGGTGCGTCTGTTAAAGCAGCACTGGATAACTAAGACAAGCATCCTAGCAGCGAACAAACCTCCACTGACAGAGAGGTGGTGGCTGTGCTTGAGGTGGTTTGGCTGCGAATCAAATCTGAGCCTCCTGCATAGAAGGCAGGAATTCTTTCACTGAATCCCGATGCCCCATTGTCATACACTAAGCACTTGGTAATGTTTCTTGAAGAGACCCCACCTGGTGGCCGTGGACCCTTGCTTTTGTGTTGGTGGTTGTTTTCCTTGAAACAGACACATTGGGTTACTAGTACTGTGAGAGGTGCTGTGTTTTAAATGAGAACAAGCACAATTCTTTATTCAAAGACTTTTCAGACTCTTTAAAATATTGATTTGCTTTACCAGTCTCTAAGAAATACATATGGAGTGAAAGCTAGCCACACTGATAAAGTTATAGAGCCCTTTTATCACTGAGCCCCTTGTGGGACAGTTATTCTGTGAAATACAGATTTGGGTGGAACCTTAGATAAATCTTTCTGAAATTAAATGTATGGAGCTCATTGATGAAAATATCAACTGCTTGAATGAGATGGGGTAGTGGAAGGGAAGTGCTTGGCTTTTGGTGAATTTGAGCTGTGCAGTAAGAGATGCTCATCAGGCAGTTGTAAGGTGGACTTTTTGACTGAGCATGCCCAGGGTGACTGCTCAGTAGGAATTAAACCCTACATACCTTTCTGAGTGTGCAAAACATTCTTGGCCTGTAACAACTCTGGTGATGGAATAAGGTGAGTTAGAAGTTAGGGTCCTTTGTAAGAAGTGAGTCATTAATAAGACACAATGGGGAAAATGTTCTGAAGAAAATCTGAAATCAGAGAAACTGGATTTTCCCCAGAGACATAGTCCACCTGATGCAAAGCAGAGGACAGCCCTTGTTCTGACTTTATATAACATTATATAACATGGAATAATGGCACAGAAACATTTCTTTTGGTCTCCTTGGGGTGACCACTGATTCTGGTCCCCAACAGCTTCAGAAGCTGCAATGACTGCAAAAATATCAGCAGCAAGAAGTGAGAGGAATGTGAGAGGCAATTACAAGTATCACATGAGCATTTTTATGATACAGTCAGCCTTGTGCCAAGGCAGTCCTGCGCCTGGGGCAGAACTGTTTTCCTGAGGCTCATGTTCCTGGGCACTCCAACTCTTACTCCCCAGGAGCTCCAAGATCTCGTGCTCATCCCAGGGGCCCAAGGCATTTTAAATGAAGGCTCCAAATTGAGGCCTTAGAACAATCCTTGCAAGTTTGAAAATCTTCCAGGCCCAGAGCTGGCTTCTCCTTGTAATTAGCTATAGTAAGGGTCCTGTTTTTAAGTGCCTAATGTGGTTTAAACATTACAGTTGGTGGCCCCTTTTCCCTAAGGCTGAGTAAGGAAAACAAAAGATGGTGTTATTTGAAGGGTGGGGTTATTGTTGGATAGTAGACTCAATTTCATAAACTATTTATGGAGTGCCCACCTTAAGTGCTACCCTGTACGAAACCTAATGGCTAAAACAGAAGATATGAGGTAAGATTTGGGTCCAAGTTGAGCTATTGGACACCTCCCATCCTATAAGGTTGAGGATGTTCCCTCAGTCATTGCAAAGTAAAGGGACAAATACTCTAACCCATGCTTCTCAAAATGTGATCCATGAGCCTTCATGAGAGGAAGTGTTTAGAAATTTTTACAGCAATTTGACATTGTTATAACATTTTAATTATATTTCATAAAATTATTGAGCCATACGGATTAATGGGGGAAACACTTATCCTTCACTACAGGGTGTCCGAGTGTTATTGCTCTAACCTCATGTCCTCAAGCCTCTCTGGTCTTTGGTAACCCATGAAGTCACAGTAGCACAGTGACATTGGTCACTGACTCATCCCATGCTTTGTGTTCATATAGACCCTTCATTGCCCCCAGTGACCATGGATCCAGCATGTTGAGGGATCCTCAGGAGAGGCCTCACATATCTTCAAGAACCAACCTCTTCCCCAGACATCTATGGACAGATACTCCACTGAGCACTTTGCAGCCTCCTTCAGATGGGACCTCTCAGAGCCCTGCTATGCTCCCAGAGGGGGCACTGTTTCCTGTACTGTCAATATTACACAAGTTGCTTCCCCTCCACGTCCTTAGAGCTAAGCTGAGTGCACATACACTGGCATTGCTTTCTTTCCTAAGGATCAGTTAGACACCAGGCCTGGGCTGTGGTGTAGCCATCTCCTCTCCTCTGATAGTCCTCCATCTTCAGTCCCACAAATAGATGCCTCTGTAGTCACTAACTCATCATAATCCAATTTCAGTTTAGATCCAGCCACCCCCAATACATGACTATGCATTTTCCAAAGAGTTTTCCGGGGTCTGTAAAGCTCATGATGAACAGTCTTCCTATGCTTCATATTCACAGAACATTTGCATCATCTCTTAGGTCCCATGAAGCCCATTTTGTCTTGTGACCTAAAAGCTTGACCAATGATATGTACAGCACAGGAAACAGAACTATAACTTTTACAGTTGTAAGTTCCCCCAGACTTGGGAGGTTGGAGAGAATAAATTCCAAGAACATCACAGAGGGCATTTCCGTTTTTACACAATATCTGGTGAGTACTGACATCCGTGCAGGCTGAGCAGGACCAACCTTCTCAGCAGGGCTGGCTTCTCATTTGTCTTCATCCTATTATACCAAGCAGACATGCCCCTTGCCCAGGCAATTACTCATTTCAACTGTGTTGGTTTTAAATCCAGATACTTTGTAGTGAGCACAGGGTAAGATACAATTGTCAGAAAACACTAAGCAAATTCAAACTGTGTCTAACAAATTGAAAAGTATCCTTTTATCATTAAAGATTGTTTTAAAAAGAAATCCAAAGCATAGTTGCAGGAGTAAGTCCTACAGGAGATATTTGTACGTATGTGAGCAAAGAGGATGCGGGGATCACATCTTCTGACCTCCTCTAACTTCACAAGGGGGCGGGGGAAGAGAATCACCATCAGGGGCCTGAGGCTGATTCCTATGAGGTGGAAGTCAGATATGCTGCCACTCTCCAAACTACTAGTTCTGACACCAACCATCCCTCCCATGGCCCTCACTACTTTTCTGTTGGGTTTTATAATTTGTTACAATGACCACACAAAACTCACACTCAATACTCATGATTATGGAGTTTATTAGGTAAGATGTAGGTTACAATTTAAGTTTAGAAATATTCAGGATATAATTCTTTGGTCAAGACAGCCTCCCCTCTGCTATGCCTATAGGATGCCTCTTCTTGGCCTTTGGCCTGTCAGCTTGGCCTCTGCCCTGCTCACACAAGTGTTACTAAACTCTTTTAGCTCTGCTGATGGGTGCACTCCACTCTTCCAGCAAGCCTCCTGCCTAAAGACACTCAGCTTTCTTGTTCTGTGAGCCAGCAAGCCCACCACTCTGTCTCTTGCCAGTCTCTTGGTTCTGCTGCTGTTGTCTCACTGCCGTCTCTCTGCCTGTCTCTCAGCACAGGGATCTCAGTTCCAAGAATATGCTCCGCTCCTGGCTCTTCCCTGTCTTGATGGCAGTGAGATCCCCTCTTCTGCTTCAGAGAGGGCTCATATTAAGCCTAGCTGAATGACAAAACTAACCAATCCCCATATTAGGGTTCCATACACCTATTTCCATGGTCTTACCCCCCACAAGGGTACCATGTACCATATTTACATTACTAACAACCGATCCTATCTCCCTGGTAGACCATAAACACCTCAAATTTGCATAGTTCTACCCAATCATCAGAAGCTCTGGTAGCATAGTGCCTAAGGCACTCGACTGCTAACTAGAAGGCTGGTGGTTCAAACCCACCAGCCACTCCTCAGAAGGAAGTTTGGGCATTCTACTTTCATAGTGATACCACCTCAGAAACCTATGAGTTGGGTTCAACTCGACAACAATAAGTAAGTACCCAATCATCTGATGGGAGTCACAGAGACCATGGCTAGAAGAGCCATACCAAGTATTTCACTGCACTGTGATATGTTTATATATAAAATTAATATATCATTCAATATATAGTTATATATGTATGTATTCTCACAAATATAAATGTATATGTGTGAATGTATATGTGAACCATGTGTTCCTAATTTCATTGGTATTTTACCACCACCACTATCACCATCCACATACCTTTTGATATATATATATTTTTTTTTTGGCACCCAGGAATCTCATTGACCAGATACTTTGTTTTATATGTGATTTCATTTCCTAAAATTTACATTTCCAAATTGTCTTCTTGGATATTACTATACTTTTTCACTATTAAAAAAAAAAAAATCTTTCTTTCATGTTGAAATAATGTTACATGAATGTGATACTGGATTTGGCTAGCTTTACATGACTAAGGAATAAAAACATCCAAAGTCAAGTTTAGAGGAAATAGCAAAAGTAAACCACATATCTGCCCTTGACCTTTGAGCCATTTCTGCTGCAGTGTGATGTGGCAGGATTGAATTTAGCTTTTGCTTTGCAATTGACTTTGTCTGGAATGCATTTAAGGGAGCAGGTCATGAGGCTAGCAAGATCTCCAAATATGCTGCTGAAAAAAAGAAAGGAAGTATGAATTCTTTACTTTACAAATGCACTCTGGAAGAAGGAAAAAAGGATTAGGATGAAAATTATATTCTCTGGGAAGCTTAATTTGCCCAGAGACATCAAAACAAATGTATGATAATTCAAAAAAACTTTTAT
>NW_006921709.1:8963588-8970204 GCF_000298275.1 Orycteropus afer afer
TTTTCTGTGTTTTCTTTGGTCTGTCTCTCAATCCTTTGAAGATACCTAAAGATAATTCTTTTGAATTCCCTATCAGAGAGTTCCAATGCTGTTTCTTCCTCAGGAATGTGTTCTGGGTCTGTGTCCTGCTTCCTTATTTCTACCACTTTATCTTGCTTCTTCGTGTGGACTGTGATGGTCTGTTGTTTCCGAGGCATCGTGATATCGTTGTATTTAGATCTCTGTTAACTGTTTGTGAAGAGCAGTGAAGGGTAATTCAGGCTCTTCTTGGTGGTTTTTTTATCTTTGGCATGTTGGAAGAGAAGGAGGAAGTGGCTCTTGCTCAGTAAGTAAAGTTGCAGGAGGTGTGGGTGTAGTTGTGTCTTATGGGGACCTTTGTTGTCTCCCACTCAGTTAGATTCAAATTACAATTGAATAACCATCAAAAAACTAAAATCTCATGGACAAAAAACACACCATGTAATCACACAGGAACAGTAACCAAAAAAAGCAGAAAGGGAACAAAAGAAGAAAAAACAAGAAAACCTACAATATCTGGGGATAGAGCACTAAGAAAAATAAAAAGTAGAGAAGGAGAATAATAAATGAAAAAAAATGGGGAAAAATGGAAAAAGAAAATCTAGGAAAAAGGTTAACCATGACAAAAAAGGGGGAAAAGAAAAAAAAAAAAAAAACACCTTAAATTAAAAAAAAACAAAATTTTCAATCTGGCACAGGGAAAAGAAAAAATGCTTAAAACTAGGACCTGGGAAGGGGAAGATTAAGGATAATAATAAAAAGGACAAAATTATTAATAATATTAGTTGTTTTAAAACAGACAAATACAAGCAGACTAATCACCAGAGAAAAGAAAGTGAAAAAGAAAAAAATAAAAATAAAAAAAGAGAAAAAAAATCAGTGGAGGACAGGGCAGGGCACCCAGGCTCCGTCTGAGCACACAGACTGTGATGGCGTTCCTGTGGGCCCAGAAAGTAGGTGGGAGTGGGGGATGGCTACACCTCCCTTCACCAAGTGGGTGTGGGGTATAAGAGTAAAAAGAGGAATGTCATACCTTGTCAGTCTTGCAGGTCCCAAGTGTCCTTGAGGTTGCTGGAAGGCAGAACGTGTTCTTAAGCCCCAGAAATCTGCAAGAGTGCTGTCTCTTTAAATATCCAAAATAGTCAAGCTGCTTTTTAAACCTTCAAAATGGCGGCGCCCTCTGAATCAGCAAAATCCCACAGCTCAGCCCACCTTTCTCTTCACCTTCTCTGATTGTTCCCCAGCCACCTTGCACAGTCCTCCGTGCAGCCCCTGGCTAGCAGGGTGATTTTTACGTTAATTCTTAGGTCCTACCACCACTCAGGAATCTCCAACCTGTCTGTGCTGTCAGGATCGCTGCCAGACCGCAGCTCCGTATGTCTCCTTTTTTGGTATTTTCATGCAAATTCTTCTGTTGGGGTTTAGTCCACTTCTATATTCTTTCCTTCAAGGCTCAGGGGTCCAAGATTATCTTCTGTGTCTATGTTAATTGGTTTCCCTTTTCTTTGTTGAAGAGAGTCTGTGCAGTCTTTCTGCCTAGTCCGCCATCTTGCCGGATCTCCACATATACATAGTATTTTAGATCACAACCAAAAACCAAAGTCATTGCCATGGAGTTGGATCTGACTCATAGTGACCCCCTCCTTGGGTTTCCAAGGCTGTATCACTACAGAGTTAGATCGTCCAATCATCCTTCCAAAGAGTAGCTGGTGGGTTTGAACTGCCAGCCTTCTTGTTTGGGTCAGATGCCTTAAGCACTATTCCACAGAGATCAGTATGGCCTAAATTGTGAGCTCTGGTGGCATAGTGTCTAAGGCACTTGACTGCTAACCAGAGGTTGGTGGTTCAAACCCACCAGCCACTCCTCAGAAGAAAGACTGGACAGTCTACTTCCATAGAGATACTGCCTCAGAAACCCAAGCAGGGTCGATATGAGTTGGAGACAACTCAATGGCACATAAGAACAACAGCATGGCCTAAATAAGCTTTAGTGTTTACAGTAGGCAGGATCCAATAGGTTATGCTGCCCTAACAAACAACTCTTCAATCTCAGTAGTATACCATAACAAATATAGAATTTTCATTTATACTCTATATTGGCAATGGGTTGCTTAGGAGCCCTGATGGTATAAGAGTTAAACACTTGGATGCTAACCAAAAGGTTGGAGGTTCAAACCCACCCAGTGGTTCCATAAGAGAAAAACCTGGTGATCTGCTTCTGTAAAGATTATAGCCAAGAAAACCCTATGAGGCAGTTCTGCTTTGTCCCATGGGGTCCCTATGAGTTGAAAATTGACTTGATGGTGTCTGACAACAGCGTGAATTGACTACAGGTCTGCTCCACATGCATATTTTATTCTAGGATCTAAGTTGAAGGAGCAGCCCCTGACTCTGGCATTTCTGTGCTTTGCAACTCTGATGCTAGAACCACACAGTGATTCTTAAAGCTTGTGACCACTCTGCCCACATTTCATTCACTAAAGAGTCATAGGAGCAAGCCTGAAGACAGTGGGATGGAGCAGTATAATCTTCTCACTGGGAGGAGGCACTTAATATTTGGAACAATAGTACAATCTACTACAGTGGTAATCTGAAAACTGGAATACTATTTTCTAATATTGGAACTTAGAGTACATTTCCCTATGAAAACAAACAACCTTTAGAATATAACACATTTGTAAACAGGCAATTAATACCCCAGAGAAGGCAGTTTTATTTTTCCCTCTTACAATTCCTTTTACTTTTATGAAAAAAGAAGCGAGTATTAAGAAAACATACTAGCAATGGCAGGTCTTAGCCAAAGCAATCAATGTGTTGCATTCCCCTGGGCAGAGCTTTGAGGGGGCTGCACAGCCATGTCTGGGATGAAGGGTCTGTGACCCTTATCGAGTCTGCTGGAGACAGGGTGGCTCCAGTCTGGAAGCACAACCTGTGCAAGGCCACAAGTGAAGGTAGTGACAGAAGACTTCTCTCTCCTTCCTGAATGAACCAGGCACAGCATTCTTCCCACTGCGCTTAGTCCTTTCCTCACAAAGCATACACCCACTGCACAGTGGCCTGTTTAACTATACACAAGAATATTAGACTGTGTCAGGGCACTTTCTATAAGGTATATTAAACACTCAGCTCCTTACTGGAAGGTTGACAGTTTGAACCCACATAGAAGTGCCTTGGAAGAAAGGCCTGCTTATGTGCTTCAAAGCAGTCACAGCCTCGGAAACCCCGTGGAGCACAGTTCTAACCTGACACACGTGGGGTTGCCATGAGTTGCAGTTAACAGCAACTGGTAACTGGTGGTTCTTCCTAAAGCAATGCCGAAGATACATTTAGAGTCTATAGAAATTAGCTGAGCTGCCTGCACTTTTCGTATTTTTGGTGTATGATATGTGGAGAGAAAATTTAGGACTTATGCCTCTTGTTGATGTTCAACAAGACTACTGGTGACTCAGGAAAGTCCTTTGGCCTCTAAAGTCAAGAGATCTGGATTAGCATCAACTCTATGATTTGGGTCAAATTACTTATCACATTCACCTCAGTTTCTTTATCTGTAAAATGGGGAAAATAGTAGTAATGGTAACTGAAATTATTTTGAACTTTCACTACTTACCAGGCACTGTTCTAAGCTTTCTACCTGTATTACTCACTATCCCCACTTTACACATTTAGACACTAAAGCACAAGGTTAAGTAACTTGCCCCCATTATACAGCTTGTAAGTAGCAGAGTTAGGATTTGAACCTAGGGCCCCTGACTATAGATTATGCTTCTCTCTACATCCACTAGGCTACACTTTCCTCCTAGAGTTTGCATGTGAATTAAGACAGATAATATAAATTGCTTATCACACTGCTCAACAGAAACCATAAAAAACAAAAACAAACAAAAAAACCTGACCATTGCTATTGAGTCAATTCAGACTCATAGCAACCCTGTGGGACAGAGTAGAACTGCCCTATAGGGTTTCCAATGTTCCCCAAATGAAGGTTCCAAAGCTGTAATCTTTATGGAAGCAGACTGCCACATCTTTCTTCTGAGGAGCAGCTGGTGAGTTTGAACTGCTGACCTTTTAGTTAGCAGCCGAGCACTTAATCACTGTGTCACCAGGGCTGCTTCCCCACATGTAAACCCACTGCCATGGAGTTGATTCCAATTCATAATGACCCTATAGGAAGGAGTAGAGCTGCCCCATAGGGTTTCCAAGACTGTAAATCTTTATAGAAGCAGACTGCCTCATCATTCTCCCACGCAGCAGAAAGGGGTTCACACCACCGACCTTTTAGTTAGCAGCCAAATGCTTTAACTACTATGCCACCAGAATACCTTTCCCCACATATGACAAACACTGGTGGCATAGTGCCTAAGGCATTTGACTGCTAACCAGAAGACTGGCAGTTCAAACGGACCAGCCACTCCCCAGAAGGAAGATTGGGCAATCTACTTCCGTAGAGATACTGCCTGAGAAACCCAAGGAGGACTCCGTGGCAGTGTTTTTTTTTTTTTTTTTTTGTAATGCTGCTGTTGTTATTATCTTTTTGTCCTTGGAAATGTGAGAAGTTCCTTTTCTCTCACGGTAGCTGAAAGACTAGCTTCACAGGGGAAGGCAATTTTCTGGGACACTCAAATTGGCTGCAGTGATTTAGTTAATGGAAATGAGATAGAGGAGAATGACATTTGCTTCACTTTATAACCCACTTATTGTTTCCTTTTGAGGGAAAGTCCCTGGTGTTCTTGAATACATTTCCTGGGAGGTGATGAGAAGAGGAGGCTGAGGAAACGTAAGCGGGCTTCATGCCTAGAGTGACCCTGGTGGTTCAGTGGCTAAATTCTTGGCTGCTAACTAAATGGTCTGTGGGAGAAAGATGTATCAGTCTGCTTTTGTAAACATTACAGCCTTAGGAACCTGTGTGGCAGTTCTACCTTGTCCTGTAAGGTCAGTTTGAGTTGGAATCCACTTAACTCAATGGCAGTGGTTTTTTTGTTTTTCATGTCTGGAGTCCTTGGTGGAGCACTAGCTATAGAGGGAATTCAGCCTAGGGCGACAGGATCTCCAAATCCCCACCCCCCATACACACCCTAGCATGTCAGAGTGGTAAGACTCTGAAGTTGAGGTGCTTTACAGAATATGTTTGACTAAAGCTCTATGACTGTCATCGAAATACTCTTTTTCTCTGTCCATATTAATAGTCATAAAGAACATCAATGATGTGTGTAAGGGAGGCAGTGTGTAGAGAAAAACTCTGCAAGGATATATACTAAAATGCTAGCTGTGGCTGGCTCAGAGCAGTAGGTTATGTTTCAATGTGTGTTTCTCAGCATAAAAATAATACTGGTTTATTGTAAAAATAAAATTCTCAAAAACTCACTGCCATCAAGTTGATTCCAACTCATAGCGACTTCCATAGGGTTTGCAAGGCCGTAAATCTTTATGGAAGCAGACTGCTTCATATTTCTTCCATGGAGCAGCTGGTAGATTCAAACCACCAACCTTTTGGTTAGCAGCTGAATGCCTTATCACAGTGCCACCAGAGCTCCTTAAAATAAATAAATAAAATTAGGAAACATTAAATTTTTATTGAAAAAGGACAGAGCATCATTAACAAAAGTATAATTCATGTTAATCAATCCTGTGTAGCTTGTACATTCAAACCTAAACATTTTTACTGTTTCATTGCACATTATTTTTTTATTTATGACTTGGGAAGAAGAAACTTTTCTATCTTCCTGGCTTTTGCCCTCTCAAGAACCTGTCTTTTTTTTTTTTTTCACATGCAGATGGAATGTTATTCTTTTCCTAAAACTGCAGTTTTATGGTCTCTGTCAGATAAGACCCTGGTCAACACTCAGCCAATTTATGCTGGTTGCCAGATTTACTGTCCAGTAGCTCCAGGACATTTGGGGAAGTGAAAGAAATGGTGGAGTGAGGGCTTTGGAGGTGCTGAAAATCATCAAAACCTTGTCTCTGAGATTTCTTAATGAAGATGTTTATTGAGCATATAGTTTGAGCCTTGGTTGGGCCTCTTCGATCTGGTTGATGAAAAGTGACATTACTCAGGAAACAATTTCAGTTGCAGAAGGAGTTCAGAACTGGCCAGCCGTGTTCATGTAACCAAGTGGCTTAGGCTATTTATTTGGCTTCTGAGACCAGTTTTTCTAATTTCAAGAGTCAGTTCTAACCACTACTTTGCCAAGTGTCCTGTTGGGAGATTCTTGTAGGCAGTTGATGATCAGGTGCTTTTTCACACCTTTACCTTAAAGGACTCAACTTTACCTTAAAGGACTAACCCTAACTGTTCCCAGGTCAATACCACCTTTATTTGGGAGAGCCAAACACTACTGGATCATTGCACATAACACCCACACTCTTTCTTGCTTTAAATAGATAAATAAAAATCATCATTTCAATCAGTGGCTTTCGGTGGATACAGATTATAAAGGAAATCTCAAATCTCTCCACTATGCTTAATATCATACTTCAGCAAAATTGTGGGAAAAAAAATATTTAGTATGGTTTAGCTCAGAAATATTTTTTAACCCAGAGGAAATTCACCAGTTTTTCAATTCATGCCATGTCAACCAACCAAGATAGTTGGGGAACATTC
>NW_006921709.1:8970304-9002202 GCF_000298275.1 Orycteropus afer afer
AAAATCGAATGAAAGCCTTTTTTTTTTTTTTTTTTTTGATCATATTATATCTGCACAAATGGGACAAACTAAACCACACAAACTTTTGCTGAAAAGCTTGTATCCTAAAGAATTAAATATACCCTTGCACAGAGAAGGTGAATCATAAGATTTGAAAATCGAATGAAAGCCTTTTTTTTTTTTTTTTTAAACAAATTTAGAGAATGTGGTGGTGAAGTTTGTGTATCAACTTGGCTGAGCCTGGTTGAGTGGCTGGGCAGCTGGATGTAGTATTCCCCATGATGAGATTGGTAATCAACTCCATGGTGGAATCTCCTGTGAGCAGCTGAGTAGCTAGCTGCCTTAGGGACGTGGTCTGCTTCCTGTATATAAGGAGAAGCCTTGGAGAACAGTCTGTAGCTTATATCATGCTTGGACCCTGCATGTAGCCATGTCATTCAGCAGCCCACCATGCTTTGCTGACCTTGGGACTTACAACGGGCTTAAATTAATGGCCTGCCATGTGGTTTGGTAACAGCAGGACTGTGCCTTTTTACTTGCCAACCTTGGGTTTGTCAGCCTCAGCAGCCAAAAGCTGTCTGAGTGAAGAAATGCCTCTAGCTCCAGTTGGGCAGGAGCAGGAGCAGAGCTGAAGCCCAAGATTGAGGGGCATTCACCCATCTCCTAGAGCCTGGCACTTTGAACTTGGACTTAAAGCCTCCAAATTGTAAGAATTAACTCCCATTTGTTAAGCCATCCCATTTGTGGTATATAATTTCCTGTCAGAGTGGCACTAGGTAACCAGAACAGAGAAAGAAGGTGCTCTGGTGGTGCAGTGCCTAAGGCATTTGATTGCTAACCAGAAGGTTGGTGGTTCAAACCCACCAGACACTCTGTGGAAGAAGGAAGATGGGGCAAATGTACTATCATAAAGATATACTGCCTTGGAAACCCAGTGGAGGTTGCTATTAGTCTTAATTGACTCAATGGCAATGTTTGTTTGTGTGTGTGTGTGTGTGTGTGTGCGTGTGAAAGAATGTATAAACAAAGTAAGATTGAATTCTATAAAACACTAACTTCTTCCAAGTAGAGCACAAGGCTAATTGAGTGATTTTCATTCTAGTGCTTGTTTGGATAATTTAGGATCATTAAAAGGCAGAGTGTTCTGGTTTTGAGGTTTATGATGCCTGGAATTTTTTCTTTTCCATAAAGCCAGTAATTGCATTTTAGCCACTGTGCTTTTGTGGATGGAAGATCATCCATTTTAATCTTTGTTTGCTGCTGCAATACAGATGCAGGTTTCTGAGACCACATTTAGAAAAGAATGCAATTTGGGTTACGGATTTTTGTCTATTCACCTCCTTTCCCAGAATCTGAGTTTACTGCCCAAGACAATACTTAACATTTTAAGAAATTATGAATGTTTCCCATAATATAGGAATTAATTTATCACAACTTAATGGAGAGTACAGTGGGATCATTAAACTTTGGTCCTTTAGTTTTATGAGCAAGGAGTCATTAGTGTCTTTTTGTTAATGATTACTCCTACCCATCCCTCACTTCTGTATTCCTAGAATCTCCTCCATAATAAGTTCAGTGGAAACTAGACTCAGTAGTTAGTTCAGACATTTTCTACCATGTTTTTTGTTCAGTCAATTTTGGTTTTGCCATTACAGTTCACTGAATTTATATGCTAACATATTTTCTTAGTTCTGGTGGTATGGTAGTTAAGGCATTTGTCTGCTAATCAAAAGGTCAGTAGTTCAAACCCACCAGACACTCTGTGGAAGAAAGATGAGGCAGTCTACTTCTGTAAAGATTTATAGCCTTAGAAACCCAAGGCGAGTGACTATGAGAATTGACTCAATGACAGTGAGTTGCTTTTTTTTTTTTTTTTCTTTTTTCTTAGCAGTTATTGAACTGTGTTCCCATTTCATCACCTATTTATTGTTCAGATGGCATATTGGTTGATGAGTCTTGGCCCAATGACTTTGAATGACCAATAACGTTTCCTTCTCTTGGAACTGTTGGCTCTTTGTTTGGAAAAGCAGATAGAACTAATTCCTATTTAAGTAATAGTGTTTTATTCATTCTCACTGTACTAATTCCTTTTGGCTGCTGTAGCAAATTACTATGAACTTGGTGGCTTAAAACAACAGGATCAATTGGTTTGATAACAAGATATCAGCAAGGCTGTGCTCCCTCGAGAGGCTCTAGGGGAGAATCCTCCCTTGCCTCTTCTAGCTTCTTCTGGTGGCTGGAATTCCTTGGTTTATGGCCTCATCACTTCAATCTCTGCTTCTTTGATCATATCTCTTGTTCCACTTTTGTCTGTGTCAAACCTCACTCAGCTTTCCTCTCACAAAGAATACAAGTGATTGCATTTAGGGTCCACCTGGATAATTCAGGATAATCTCCACATATCAGGATCCATAATCATATGTGCAAAGTCTTGCCATTTTTGTCATTGTTGTTAGGTGCCATTGAGTAAGTTCCAACTCATAATGACAACTGATTCTGGTTCTGTGCCATCCTCACAGTAGTTGCTATGTTTGACCCCATGGTTGTAGCCACTGTGTCAGTCCATCTCATTGTGGGTCTTTCTCTTGTTTGCTGATTCTCTGCTTTATCAAGTATGATGTACTCCTTCAGGGCCTGGTCCTTCATGATAACATGACCACAGTAGAGAGACAGAGTCATGCCATCTGGCTTCTTCTAAGGAACATTCTAGTTGTTCTGCTTCCAAGATAGATTTGTTTATTCTTCTGGCTGGCCATGGTACATTCAGTATTCTTCACCAACATCAGGATTCAAAGTCATTGACTTTTCTTCAGTCTTCCTTATTCATTGTCCAGTGTTCTCATACATATGAGGTGATTGAAAATACCATGGCTTGGGACAGGTATACTTTAGTCTCCAAAGTGACATCTTTCCTTTTTAACAATTTGAAAAGATCTTTTGCAGCAGATTTGTCCAGTGCAATATGGTATTTTATTTCTTGACTGGTGCCTCCGTAAGCACTGATTGTGGATCCAAGTAAAATGAAATCCTTGACAACTTCAATATTTATTCCGATTATCCCAATGTTGCTTATCAGTCTATTTGTGAGGATTTTAGTTTGGTTTATGTTGAGGTGTAATCTATAACTGAAGGCTGTAGTCTTTGATCTTCTTCAATAAGTGGTTCAAGTTCTCTTCACTTTCAGCAGGCAATGTGTGTCATCTGCATATTATAGGATGTTAATGAGTCTTCCTCCAATCTAGATGCCACATTCTTCTTCAGATAGTCCAGCTTTTTGGATTATTTGCTCAGCATACAGATTGAATAAGTATGGTGAAAGAATACAATGCTGATGCACATACCCTGATTTTAAACCAGGCAATATCCCCTTGTTCTGTTCGAACAACAGCCTTAGTCTATGTACAGTTTCCTTATGAGCAAAATTAGGTGTACTGACATTCCTATTCTTTGCAGTTTATCCATCATTTGTTATGATTCATACAGTTGAGTGCCTTGTCAATAAAACACAGGTAAACATCTTTATGGTATTCTCTGCTTTCAGCCAAGATCCATCTGACATCAGCAATGATATCCCTTGTTCCATGCCCTCTTCTGAATCTGGCTTGAGTTTCTGGCATTTCCCTGTTGATATGCTGCTATAATCATTTTTTAGTTATCCTCAGGAAATTTTAATTGTGTGTGATATTAATGATATTGTTTGATACTTCACATTCTGTTATATCACTTTTCCTTGGAATGGGCATGAATATGTAGCTCTTCCATTTGGTTGGCTAAGCAGCTGTCTTCCAAGTTTCTTGGCATAGATGAGGTAGCACCTCCAGAACTGTATCCATTTCTTGAAACATTTCAGTGGTAATCAGTTCCTGGAGACTTGTTTTTTGCCAATGCTTTCAATCCAGCTTGGACTTCTTTCTTCAGTATCATTAGTTCTTGATTATATGCTACCTCTTAAAATGGTTGAAAGTTGACCAATTATTTTTATAGTATTGACTCTGTGTATTCCTTTCATCTTTTGATGTTTCCTGCTTCATTCAATATTTTGCCCATGCAATCCTTCAATATTACAACTCAAGAGTCGAATTTTTTTTTATTTCAATTCTTTTAATATGAGAAATGCTGACCATGTTTTTCCCTTTTTGTTTTCTAACTCTAAGTCTTTGCACATTTCATTATTATACTTTGCTTTGTCTTCTCAACCTGTCCTTTGAAATCTTCTGTTCTGCTTTTATACTTCATCACTTCTTCCTTTCACTTCACCTACTTTCCATTCAAGAACAAGTTCCAGAGTTGCTTCTGACATCCATTTTGGTCTTTTCTTTCTCTCCTGTATTTTTAATCACCTTTTGTTTTCCTCATGTATGATGTGCTTGATGTCATCCCACAACTTGTTTGGTCTTCGATCATTAGTGTTTATGTGTCAAATCTATTTATTTTTTATTGTATGTTGGGTGCAAATTTACAGAGTAAAATCTGTTTTACATTCAACAGTTCATGTATGTTTGATTTCATGCCCCAATTACCACCCCAACCCTAATCCACTCTCTTCCCCTCCCTTCCCTGTGACTGCCCCTCCCTGTGCCCTTCTTAACTATGTGCTCCTGTCTTGGGTGCTAAAAGAACTAACACATCTGTCCTGGAAGAAGTGCAGCTGGCATGCTCCTTGGAAGCAAGAATGGCCAGACTGTGTCCCTGGTATTTTGGTTATGTTTTCAGAAGGGATCAGTCCCTGGAGAAAAATATCATACTGGGTAAAGCAGAGGGTCAGCAGAAAAGGAAAAGACCCTCAACAAGATGGATTGACACAGTGGCTGTGAAGATTGGTTCAAGCATGGCAATGTTTCGTTCTGTTGTACAGAGGCTCAAGATGAGTTGAAACCAACTTGACACCTAACAACAACAGCAACCTGCTGTTTCTTTATGAATCACCTTTTATACGATTTCATTCAATAGTCTTACTAAAGGTCTACACAGAGTAATGCTGTATATTCACATCTATCAGATTTGATGAATATTTTGTGGGCTCCTTGCAAAGCTTTTTGCTGTAGTGTGTTTCTGCAGAAACTGACTCAGTCATGCAGGGTCATGACTCACAAATTTTTGGGTAAGTATTTGGAAAAGCTTTCCAGTTCCCTATTTCTAGCTGCACATTTCCAGCTATCACATTTGAACTTAAACATCTCTCCTACCCATTTCCAGTTAGGGGATTTAACCCAACACCACTTTTTTTTAGCCTGATACTTTGGCACTGTCTAATCCTTGACACACTGGGTTATCCAGACTCCTGACCTCTTCTGGGAAACTTTTATGCCCAACTGTTCTTTGTGATCATGATGGTGCCAGCCCTAGATGAAATAAGAAAGAGTACATAGAAAGGAGTTGTTCCTCAGAGCTTGTCTTTCAGGAATGCAGAACACTGGCATCTTTAGTCTTAGCTTTAAGGATGTTTTGGTTAACCTATGTGGATGGCACATAAGAACAACAACATATGGAAACTGAGAGACTTTTCTCTCTTGAATTGTTTGGCTCTCCATAGCTGCCCTTCCCCATGAATTTCTGCCCAGGGTAGAGATATTTTGGTCCATTCTCTTTCCCTTGTTCTTCCTGGCCAATTATTGTCCTATCCAGAGACATGGACCTTTGGCCAATACTTTATCTGGTGAAGAATCAAGTGAGTGGATTTTTCACCATCTCTTCCTCCTTCTCCGACCTGAGCCTGGTTACTCTTCTTCTCCAGCAGGAATTTCAAAGCTGTAATTGACTTTTTGCCCCCTCCCCTCCATGGGAAGGGTCAGTGTAAATGTCTTATTCTCTGGTTTTCTCATCAGGCCCATGCCCAAACCCATTTCCATAGAGTCAGTTCTGATTTATAATGACCCTGTTGAGTAGAACTGCCCCTTAAGGTTGTCAGGACTATTAAAAAAAAAACAAAAAAAAAAAACAGACCCACTGCCATTGAGTTGATTCTGACTCATAGTAACTCTCAGAGGGTTTCCAAGGCTGTAAGTCCTTATGGAAGCAGACTGCCTTAACTTTCTCCAGTGGAGTGGCTGGTGGGTTTGAACCATTGCCTTTTGGTTATCAGCCCAATGCCTTAATCACAGCACCACCAGAGCTCCTTTGTCAGGACCATAGGGAGTTATATTTAGAAAGACCCTCAAAATAAAGATATGCTCCAGAGAGTTCTAGTCTTGCCTTCTGGCCTAGCTTGGCAATTCTGTTTTCGTCACACTCAGTCCTGTCCACATGTACTCTTGTGGACTTAAGGAATGTGTTTATTAAAATAAATCATCAAATTCCATGTCATGATTGACTCCATCAAGCACAATGTTTCAGAGTTCCCACTTCATCCCTAGATTCATCCAAGAACACGCACAATGACCCTCAGCTCTCTGTCTCTAAGTTTAAAAAACTTAGCCTCAAGCAAGAAGGGGTCTGGTAGTTACCATGGGACCCAGATAGGAATTGTCCTCTGCCTGGATCCAAGTAGAGACTTCTTTCCTTTCAATTTCATCCTCTGCCTGTTTCACAATGGCAGTGGTATAGAAGAACTGGAATACAACCTTTCCTTAATTTGCTGTTTAAAATAAATATATATAGGATTAGTCATTATTCTGGTTATCTAGTGCCACTCTGACAAGAATATACCACAAATGGGATGGCCTTAACAAACAGGAGTATTTTTATAATTTGGATGCTTTAAGTCCAAGTTCAAAGTGCCAGGCTCTAGGGGCTGGGTGAAAGCCCCTCAGCCTTGGGTTTCAGCTATGCCTCCAACATCCGGCCCACTGAAGCTAGAGGCTTTTCTCCACTCAGCTGCTGGCTTCTGAGGCTGTCGAGGCCAAGGTTGACAAGTAACAAGGCACAGTCGTGATATTACCAAATCACATGGCAGGCCATTAATTCAAGTCCATTGTAAGTCCCAAGGTCGGCAGAACATGGTAGGCTGCTAAACAATGACACAGCTACATGTAGGGTTCAAAGTGTCATAAGCTAGAGACCATTCCCAAAGCTGTTTCTTAAATACAGAAAGCAAATCACATACCCAAAGGCAGCTCTTCAGCTGCTCACAGTTGATTCCACCATGGAGTTGATTGCCAGTCTCATCATGGAGAATATTACATCTAGCTGCCCAGCCACTCAACCAGGCCCAGCCAAGTTGACACACAAACTGAACTACCACAGTCATTATCTTTGAATCATAAGCTATGGCCAATAGCAACTATGTCCTAGCCAGGACAGACCACAAAATGACATTGCTTTGTACTAGTTAAACCTGCCAACTGATTGTCCATACAATTAGACTCCTTGGGGTTGGAAAGCATATCTGGTGAACTTCCATATTGCCTAGAATCTCATTGAGTTTTCTGAACAGTAGGTGCAGCTCTTCAGTAGTTGAAAAAGTGTGGACTCTGAGAGTCACACAGGACTAGGTTAAAAACTGGGCTTTCCCACTTATTAGCTGTTGGTGAATAATTTAAATTCTCTGAGCCTCAGCTTTTTAAAAATCTGTTATATGGCATAACAAGTTCCTCAAAACAAGTGCCTAAGCACTTGACTGCTAACCAGAAGGCTGGTGGTTCAAACCCACCAGCCACTCCTCAGAAAGAAGGTTGGGCAGTCTACTTCTGTAGTGATACTCCCTAGGAAACCCAAGGAGGCGTCACTATGAGTCGAGTCTGACTCGATGGCACATAACAACAACAAAAAAAAAGTGCCTAGGACAATGCCTGTCATGTATTTGGGGCTCAGTAAGAGTTAGGTACTATCAATGAGTTTTTGTTGAATAAATAGGTAAAAAATAATCTTAATTGCTTTGTTTCTACTGTTCGTGATTACAAATGTATACTTTATAGTTAAGTTTTATAAAGTACTTATAAATATTTGTTCATTAAACAAATATTTAATGAAATGCCAAGTATAGAATAGTGAACTAATGCTAATTTACAGCACAAGTAGAAGTTTTGGAATATGTGCCAAGATTCCAGCCTGCAAATTCCATTGTTTTTATGGCTACAGAGTTTATTAGGCATATTTTAGAACTTCTTGATTGCTTAATATTCTCATGGTGTGATTCACAATAATAAAGGCCTGCCATTTCAAACATTGATACAACAGTAGACTGATGATGTCAAATGCATATCTATGAGTGAGATATTATTCTATATTTTAATGCAGAAATGGAAGCTCAGAGAGATTAAACAACTTGAATAAGAGCCACAGAGCTAGAAATTGTAGCACAGATATTTGAAGTTGGATCTGCCTAATCCTAGACTCTTTTGGGAAGTAGATTGCCCAGTCTTCCTTCTGTGCAGTGGCTAGTGAGTTTGAACCACCAACCTTCTGGTTAGCAGTTGGATGCCTTAGGCACTATGCCACTAGAGCTCCTTTTTTTCTTTTTCTTTTTTTGGTTTAATATATGACTCAGGAATCAGAACAACTACATCTGTGGAAAGAGGTAATGGGGAAACACAATATCTTCAGCCACAACAAGGCCAGGAGCTGACTGCGGAATAGACCATCAATTGGTCATATGTGAGCTGAAGGTGAAAAAAATTTAAAAAAGTCCACAATATCCAAAATATGACCTTGATGATATCCCATGTATATTTAGAGACCATCTGAAGATTAGATTTGACTCATTGAGCACCAGTGACCAAAAACCAGATGAATTGTGGAATGACATCAAGAGCATCATGCATGAAGAAAGCAAAATGTCATTAAAAAGACAAGAAAGGAAGAAGAGCAAAATGGATGTCAGAAAAAACTCTGAAAATGGAGAGTGGTTAAAGCAAATGGAAGAAATGACAAAAGAGCAGAACAAAAGATTTCAAAGAGAAGACAAAGTGAATTATTATAATGAAATGTTCAAAGATCTGGAGTTAGAAAACCAAGGAAGAACAGAATCAGAATTTCTCAAGCTGAAAGAACTGAAGAAAAAATTCAAGCCTCGAATTGCAGTATTGAAAAATTCTATGGGCAAAATATTGAATGATGCAGGAAGCATCAAAAGAAGATGGAAGAAATACACAGAGTCACTGTACAAAAAAGAATTGGTCAATGTTCAACTATTTCAGGACGTGGCACATGATAAATAACCAATGGTATTGAAGGAAGAAGTTGAAGCTGTACTGAAGGTATTGGCAAAAAGCAAGGCACTGGGAATTGATGGAATAACCATTAAGATGTTTCAACAAATGGATGCTGCACTGGAGGCACTTACTCATCTATGCCAACTAATTTGGAAGACAGCTACCTTGACAGCTGTCTGGAAAAGATCCATATTTGTACCTATTCCAAAGAAAGGTGATTCAACAGAATGTGGAAATTAGCAGACAATATCATTAATATCATACACAAGTAACATTTAGTTGAAGATAACAACAATCCAAGATTCAAAATCTGCTACAGCTCTCTGCTCCCATTTTCATAAGTGTGATTTTCTTCATTCAGGGATGAAGAGGAGTAATTCAGGCAGTTAGAGCTAAAGAGAGTCCAATAAACTGCTATTGAAGAAGGAGCCCTCATCTATAAGTCCTGAGATCAGACTTCTGGTCCTGTGATTGGGGAGGAGAGGGAGGACAGTTCTCTGATTTTCTGATTTCTCTGAGCTTCGCAGCAGCCTCTCAGCTATTAACTTGAATCCATCACACACAGGTCAATAGGACCTCAGGTCTTAGAGCCAAATCTATCTCTTTTAACTCTAACAAATATTTTTCTTTGCGGTTCTGTAGGAATTGAAGACCTAAGATCCAGAAGGTTTGAATCTCAGAGATAAAAGAAATATTACAATATTGTCCCTCTAAATCATAGCTCTACTCTGAGGTATAGGATTTAGAACTGCATATCCACCCATTCATAGGTCAGGTTGAAACAGAGCCTTGTTAAAGGTTTAAGAAATTGACCAAAATAGGAGGAAGGCATGTCTGAAAAAGAAATGGAGCTCTGGTGGTATAGTGCCTAAGGCATTTGACTAACCAGAAGGCTGGTGGTTCAAACCAGGAAGGAAGATTGAGCAATCTACTTCGTAGAGATATCACCGCTGAAACCCAAGGAGGTGTTGCTATGAGTCAACTTGACTTGATGGCAGTGAGTTTGGTTTGGTTTATGTCTGAAAATGAGCCCTGTTGGCACATTGATTAATCACTCAACTGCTAACCGAAAGGTTGGCAATTCTAACCCACCAGCTACTCTGTGAGAGGAAAGACCTGGTGATCTGCTCCCATGAGATTTACAAAGTAGGATATTCTATGGGACAGTTCTACTCTCTCCTAATGGATTACTATGAGTTGAAATTGATTCAGTGGCATACTATGACAACCACATGTCTGAAATAGAAAAGAACCATTTCTTGATTTCAGAGTTCTCAAGGTGTTTGTGGTTTGACCCTTCACCCCCAATTTTGCATATATTGGGTCATCAGAGAAAAAAAGAATTCTTAGTCACTTCTTGACACTCCTCAGAAAGAAGGTTAGGCAATCCTACTTCCGTAGTGATACTGCCTCGGAAACCCAAGGAGGGGTCGCTATGAGTCGGGGCTGACTCGATGGCAAACAACAACAGCAACAACAGTCACTTCTTGAAGACTTTCATAACAAATACAAAAAAGTACAAAGAATTCCCATATACCCTTCACCCATATTCCTCAAATATTAGCATTTTACCACATTTGCTTTATCATTTTCTAGACATGCATTGAAATTGTGAGAGTTGTAGATATGATTCCTCTTTACTTTCAAATACTTCAGTGTATATTTCTAAAAAAAGTTAATCTTTTAAATAATTGCAGTATAAAGGTTAAAATCAGGACATTAACATTGATACAATACTACTGTCTAATTTTTGCACTTTATTAAAATTTCACAGGTTGTCCCAACAACACCCTAAATAGTTAAAGAAAAAAAAAATCCCCAGGATGTTTTTGTTAGCTGCTGTTGTGTGCCCCACCTCCCATGCCTAGCCTGCCATGCACAATGAGATTGGACTGTTGTGATCCATAGCGTTTTCATTGTCTGATTTTTGGAAGTAGATGACCCGAACTGTCTTCTTAGTCTATCTTAGTCAGCAAGCTCTGCTGAAACCTACTCAACATCATCGCAATACACAAACTTCCACTGCAGATGGGTGGTGGCTTCTCTTGAGATGCATTACCATGGAATCCAATTCAAATATCTTTGCATAAAAGGTATGAATTCTGCCATTGAACAGCCCACTGAACCACTGTTGCCCCCATCCACAGGATAAAATGTAGCATTTAGTTGTCATGTCTTCTTAATTTCATTAAATTTGGAACCCTTTGTCTCTCCTCTTTGGCTTATCATTTTTATGTCTAAACTTTGCCATTTTTTGAAGAGTACAGGCCAGTTGTTTGTAGAATGTCCTTCGATTTCGTTTTATCTGATGTTTCCTCATGATCAAATTCAGGTTATGCATTTTTGGCAGGAACATTACAAGAGATGCTGGCTGCTTCTCAAAGCATGCTATCAGGAGGCACTGATGTGTGCTTTGTCCTGTTAATGATATTTACTTTCATCACTTGGTTAAGGTGCTGTCTTCCAGGTCTCTCAGCTGTAAAGGTACTGTTTCTCCTTAGTAATTAAGAAGCATTTTGTGAGGAGGTACTTAGAAACTATTTAAATATCCTGTTTTCTCTTCACTCTTTAGTCCACTAGTTTTAGCAAGCATTTTAGGATTCTTTCCTGAAACATTTATTACTGTGTTGTTAGGTGACCTTGAGTCAGCTCCAACTCATAGCAACAATGTGCACAACAGAAAAAAACAATGTCTGGTTCTTAACATATCAGACAATGTTTCACTGCTATTTATAAGGTTTCCAGTGGCTGATTTTTTCAGAGGTGGATAGTCCCATACTTCTACCCAGTCTGTCTTAGTCTGGAAGCTCTGCTGAATCTTGTCCACCATGGGTAACCCTGCTAGTATTTGAAATACCAGCAGCATAGTTTTCAGCTTCACAGCAACATGCAAACCCCCATCTGTACAAAAAACTGACAGATGAGTGGTGGTTTGCCAAGGGTCGTTTTCTCATTCTGCATTTCCTTTATGCTTATTAGTTAAAATTACACACTGTGGAATTTCTAATAATATTCCAGAAAAATTCTATCTGTAAAAGAGAAACTATTTGGGCTAACATAAATTCATATGAAATAAAAATCTCCTTTCCCTCCTCTCCTTAATCTCAAAGGCCAGGTATTTAGTCACTGGTTTATCCCTATTAAATACAGTGGAAATATGCAGAGCTATTAGAAGTTGTTCCTAAAGCCACTTTCCATTTGAAGTGATTGAATTCCTAACCCTCTATCAGATCCTTTTTTCCTCAGGTTTCCTTCACACTTTTTCTCTTAATGTCTCAGTCTAATCCTCACCTTCCTGGCCCGTTTCCAACACACACACACAGACCCATTAGAGCCTGATTCATACAGTTGGAGAGATTGCCAGGTTAATCTCTCTTCTAAACATTAAAGTCTGTTGTTGTTGTTGTTGTTATGTGCCGTCAAGTTAGCCCCAACTCATAGCGACCCCTCCTTGGGTTTCCCAGGCAGTATCACTACGGAAGTAGGATTGCCCAACCTTCCTTCTCACCTGAAAACTTCTTTCAGGACATGAATGGCAAACCGACATTAGACAGACATCTTTATTCCCTTTTAATTCTAGCTCAGCACTTTTTAATTACCCAACATCCAATCTTCAAACTCACACTGTCAAGGTACATCTAAAAAAATTCTCTAACTCTACAATGTAAAATAAGCCAATTGTTTATTCAAATTGAATTTCTCAGTTCTTGAAATGTCTTCTCAAAAACAGAACTCTGGTAGTGTAGTGCCTAAGGCACTTGACTACTAACCAGAAGGCTGGAGGTTCAAACCCACCAGCCACTCCTCGGAAGGAAGATGGAGCAATCTACTTCTGTAGTGATACAGCCTCAGAAACCCAAGGGTCACTATGAGTTGGGTCCGACTCGACAACACATAACAACAACAATAACAACAAACTTGACTCATCAAGTATAAGCTGTGTTCAGGATCCTTCTCCAATTATGCCTCCCAGAAGATTTCTGACTTCATCTCAAGCTTCCTTATCTATGAGAACCATTTCTTCCCTAGAACAGTCACTGACCATACTGTAGATACCAGATAATCTTTAGATTATTCCAATAACTTGTTATATACTTTTTTAGAGAAGTTGATTTCCATTTCTACCAAAGGTCAATGATTAACCAGCTTTCAAGAAAACCATTCCTCTTTATTAATAGACAATGATACTTTTAGTATTGGGAAAATTGATCTCATTTGCTTTGTGATATCATGTCTTTCATAAGCACAATAGAAACTTATTAGGAAGTATCCTTTTGCCCAAATTCCATAGCACAGGTACCTGTTTTTGGGAGGAACAATATACTTATGACTAATATTGTGTTACAAATCTTAAGCTGGACATAGAAATGTCATGACTTCTAAATACAATTGATTTTGTTATGCAGAAACTTCTGGGGACTTGAGTCACTAGAAATTACCATTGTGGAAAGTCCAATTTCTCACAAGTAACCATTTATTTGTTTATGAGGAAATGTTAAGAGATGAAATTTCCCCATTTAAAATTTCTAAATGACAGCACTTCCTTATGTCATCCTGGAATGATATCAGGAACAAAAAGACTCCTCACTAACAGGTTTTGGCTACCTTGGGGACAAAGAATTTATATTCCATGGAGACTCACCACAAAAATGGTTTTCAAGAACTCTGGCTCTATCAGTGATAACAAACATTAATCTACAGGTAAATAGATGAGTAAAGAGGCTGAATGATCAGGTATGTCTGGGCAAAAGGAAATGTACCCACGACAATATATAAGGTTGGCAAATGATGCTTCTGTATACATATTTGTATGTGCTGTAAGAATGTCCATATATAATAGAGACAACAAGCAGCAAAGTTACGATAACCTCTTGACCATAGCCAACCACCCTGAGGGAGTGAGTAGCTGGACCTGTGGGCTTGGGACATAAAGCTCAATTGGCATAACACACTACACAAAAATGTTCTACATCTGTGGTAGTTATGTTTGTGTATCAACTTGGCTGGGCCTGGTTAAGTGGCTAGGCAGCTGGTGGTAGTTATTCCCCATGATGAGACTGGCAATCAACTCCATGGTGGGATCTACCACAAGCAGCTGAGTAGCTTCTGCTTCCTGTATATAAGGAGAAGCCTTGGGAATGGTGTCTAGCATATGGACCCTGGGACCCTGCATGTAGCCGTGTCATTGCTCAGCAGCCTGCTATGCTCTGCTGAACTTGGGACTCACGATGGACTTAAATTAATGGCCTGCCTCGTGGTTTGGTAACACTGAGACTGTGCCATTTTATTTGTTGACCTTAGGCTTCCCAGCCTCAGCAGCCATCAGCTGTCTGAGTGAAGAAATGCCTCTAGCTCCAGTGGGCTGGGAGCAGGAGGCAGAGCTGGACCCCAAGGTTGAGGGGCTTTCACCCAGTCCCTAGAGCTTGGCACTTTGAACTTGGACTTAAAGCCTCCAAACTGTAAGAGAGTAAACTACTGTTTGTTAAGGCCATCCCATTTGTGGTATATTCTTGTCAGAGTGGCACTAGGGAACCAGAACAACATCCTACTTTGGTGAATAGCAATTGGTGTCTTAAAAGCTTGCAAGTGATCATGGGAGAATACAAGGGCTGTGTATGCACAGGGAGACAGCTCAGGGGGCAGGAGTGCATGGGAGGGAAGGACTCAGGGAAGAGGTAACTATAGGGAGGAAGTGGGAAGAGAGCTATTGACTGTGGGAAATTGCAGTCAATGTCATGAGACAAAGTGTGTATGAACTGCTGTATGGAAAATGAATTTTCTCTGTAAACTTTCACCCAAATCACAATGAAAATTTTAAAAAGTGCATAAGACATTATGTAGAACACATGAAACATATCTATATTTGAAATAAAAGCTCCCAGTTTATGATCTCTGCTTTAACAGTTTGATTACTTGATTGTAATCAAATATAATTCAATTGTTGCAGAAATAATTGAGATTTTTCTTAAAAAGTTGTATAATATGACCACTAAAATGTCAAGAGAAAGTCACTGATTAAAGAGAAATAAACAAAAAAAAAAAAAAAAAAAAGCTTCCAAGCAGCCATCTAGATGTAACAATGGGTCTCTTCTTGTCCAGAGCAAAGAAGAATGAAGAAAACCAAAGATGCATGGAAACAATTAGTCCAAGGGACTAGTAAACCATGCAGTCCTCAGCCTATATGACCATAAGACCAGAAGAACTAGATGGGGCCCATCCACTACTGTCAGCCACTCAGAGTGGGATCAGTGCAGGAAATCCTGGATAGTGAGAGAACAATGTGGAATGAAACTCAAAATCATAAAAAAAAAAGACCAGGTTTACTGGTCTGATAGAACCTGGTGAGTCCCTGAGACTATGGCCCCTAGTTGCCCTTCAGGTCTGGAACTGAACTCCTGTGGCTTCCAGCCAAACAATAGACAGACATATAGGGTAGACATTTACATCAGGTAGATACACTCCTTAGAGTGGTCAATCATGGGATAGCAAAAGGGCATGTTTGCACAGGGAGATAGTTTGAGGGCCAGGAATGCGTAGGAAAGAAGGACACAGAGAAGAGGTAACTACAGGGAGGAAGTGGAAAAAGAGCTGTTACACTATGGGGATTGCAGTCAATGACATGAAACTGCTGTATGGAAAATGAATTTGCTCTGTAAACTTTCACCCAAATTGCAATTAAAAAAAAACAAAAAACCGAAAACTGGATCTAAATACATCCACTGTACCAGCATTGAACCAGAGCAATGCATCTCTAGAAACCCAAACTTCTGTTAATTAATATGGAATTTCAGAATATTGACTGGTGAAGTAGTCTCAAACCCAAACCCATTGCCAGTGAGTCAATAACTCATAGCAACCCTATAGGACAGAGTAGAACTGCTCCCATAGGGTTTCCCAGGCTATAAATCTTTGCAGAAGCAGATTGGCACATTTTTCTCTCATGGAGTAGATGGTGGGTTCAGTTAGCAGCCAAGCACTTTAACTACTGTGCTACCAGGGCTCCTTGAAGTAGAATCAATAGCTCCTTAAATTTACAATAGTTTATCCGAGGCACTTTTGAGTTGGACACTCAAAACCCTTTGTAAAGTCCATCTATAAGTGCAATGTATTATGCAAGGTAACTGATTAGAAAAAGGTATGACCCATAGGAATTAAGGGTTGAGTGGATAATTTCTTTCATAAGGTCAGTACAAACCTAGTTCCTATGAGGTGGAGGTTAAGGATGTCCTAAACATTCACCTTTTCTAAATTGCTGTACCACTCCATCATCTGTAATATCAATGACTCCCCTTCCCCTTAGTATTCTCCCCCCATCTTTGGCTTCATTAATCCACTGCAACATCCCACAGAACTCAAAAACCATGCTTACAGTTAAGTGTACCTGTAAGGAAAATTATTAGGAAAGTAACAGGATATAATGGGATCAGGATCAACTTGGAAATAACAGGGATAACTCAAGATATAGTTCTTCAATCAGGACAACTTCTTCTTACCCTCTGCCAATGGGCCATGCTGGAGCCTTGCTGCCACCAGACCCTACTGGAGACCTTCTCAGGCAACTGTTACAACTCTTAGCTCAATGGGTTGGCAAGCCCCACCACAGTTGCCTAGTGCCAGTCTCTTGGATAGCCATCTCATGCCACTATCACTCTTGCTACTGCTGTGCCACTATTATCTCCCTGTCTTCTGTGTTACAGCTCTCTGTCTCCTGGATCTAGAAGGTTCTCAGTACAAGAGTCCCATGTCCAAAAAATGCACTACACTCCTGTCTCTTCTTCTTGATGGTAATGGTCCCCTCTTTCTACCTCTTTTTTGCCTCGTTTTAGGTGATGGCAAAACTGACCAATCCCCTCACTTAGCAAACTGTTCAGTCCCCTTGCTGGGCCACAAGCATCATATTTGCAAAGTCTCCACTAATCATTTGGTAGGTGTTACAAGACTATGGCTATTATTGTTGTTGTTAAGTGCCATTGAATTGGTTCCAACTCATAGCAACTGTACCTACAACAGAATGAAACAATGCCCAGGTCTGCATCATCTTCACAATCTTTTCTACGCTTGAGCCCATCATCGCAGCCACTGTGTCAATCCATCTCATTTCTTTCAGCTTGAAAAATTCCGTTTTCACTGACCCACTACCAAGCATGATATCCTCCTTCAGGAACTGGTCCCTTCTAACAACATGACCAAAGTATGAGAGACAAAGTCTGGGCATTCTCACGTCTAAGGAACTTTCCAGCTGTACTTCCTCCAAGACAGATTTGTTCATTCTGTTGGAAGTCTATGGCATTTTTGGTATTCTTAGCCAACACCACAATTAAAATGCATCAATTCTTCTTTAGTCTTCCTTATTAATTGTCCAGTTTTTCTGTGCATATGGAACCACACACACCACTCATCTGTGACTTTGTCATACTGTAGTGGGTTCTGTGTTACTGTGATGCTGAAAGCTATGCCACCAGTATTAAAAACACCAGCAGAGTCACCCATGGTGAATGGGTTTTGATAGAGCTTCTGGACTAAGACTGGGAAGAAGGATGCAGAGCTATTAGAAGTTGTTCCTAAAGCCACATTCCATTTGAAGTGATTAAATTCCTAACTCTTCTCAGATCCTTTATTCTCAGGTTTACCTCACACTTTTTCTCTTAATATCTTGGTCTAATACTCACCTTCCTGGCCCTTGACCCTTTCCCAACACACACACACATACACACACACACACACACCTTAGAGCCTGATTCATATAGTTGGAGAGATTTCCAGGTTAAAAGCTCTTCTAAACAGTAAAAATCCACTTCTGAAAAAATTGGCCATATTTGAAAACATTACAAATAGCATTGAAACATTGTCACACTCACATGAACTTCTTGTTGTTGTTATGTACTGTCGACCCCTGATTGGGTTTCTGAGGTGGTATCACTACGGAAGTAGATTGCCCAACCTTCCTTCCGTGGAGTGGCTGGTGGGTTTGAACCTCCAGCCTTCTGGTTAGCAGTCAAGTGCCTTAGGCACTACGCTACCAGAGCTCCTACACACACACATGAAGTAATTGAAAATACCATGGCTTGGCTCAGGAATACCTTAGTCATCAAAGTGACATCTTTGGTTTTTACCACGGCAGTCTACTTCCATAGAGATGATGCCTAGAAACCCAAGGAAGGGTTGCTATGAGTTGAATTGACCCATGGCAGTGAGTTTTTTTTTGTTTGTTTGTTTTTTAAAAGAGGTCTTTTGCAACAGATTTGCCCTGGGCAATACATTGTTTAATTTCTTGACTGTGGCTGCCATGGGCATTGTTAGTGGATCTAAGTAAAATGAAATCCTGGGTAACTTCAGTATTTTCTCGGTTCAGGAGGATGTTGCTTATTGGTTCTATTGTGAGGATTTTTGTTTGCTTTATGTTGAGGTGTAATCCATACTGAAGGTAGTAGTCTTTGATATTCATCAGTAAGTGCTTCAAGTCAACTTCATAAAGTTGTGTCATATGCGTATCACAGGTTGTCAACGAGTCTTCTTCCAATCCTGCTGCAGTGTTCTTCTTAATTAAGTCCACCTTCTTGAATTGTGTGCTCAGCATACAGGTTGAATAAGTATGGTGAAAGAATATAACCCTGACACATAACTTTTCTGATTTTAAACCATCCATCCCCTTGTTCTGTTTGGACAATTGCTTCTTTATCTATGTACAGATTCCATATGAGCACAATGCAGTGTTCTGGAATTCCCATTTTTCACAATATTATCCATAATTTATTGTGATTCACAGCTGTGCATAATCACTAAAACATAGGTAAACATCTTTCTGGTATTCTCCACTTTCAGCCAAGATATTTCTCACATTAGCAGTGATGTCCTTCGTTCCACATCATCTTCTGAACCAGCTTGAATTTCTACCACTTCCCTGTCAATGTATTGCTGGAATAATTTTTATATTATCTTCAGTAAAATCTTACTTGCATGTGGTATTAATGATATGGGATCACCTTTATTTATAATGGGCATGTATATGGATATCTTTCACTTGATTATCTAGGTAACTGTCTTCTCTATTTCTTGGCATTGGCAAATAAGCACTTCATGTTCATTTTTTTGAAATAGCTCAATTGGTATTTCATCAGTTCCTGGATTCTTGTTTTTCACTAATGCTTCAGTGAAGCTTGGACTTCTTCCTTCAGTACCACTGGTTCTTGATCATCAGTTCTCAATCTGAAATGGTTGAACATTGACCAATTCTTTTTGTTATGGTGACTGTGTATTCCCTCTATCTTCTTTTGATACTTTCTTGAGATGGTCTCTAAATTCAGGTGGAATATACTCAAGGTTATATTTTGGCTCTTATGGACTTGTTTTAATTTTCTTCATCTTCAGCTTGAATTTGCATATGAGAAATTGATAGTCTATTCTGCAGTCAGGCCCTGACTTTGCTCTGACTGAACAGAAGGAGCCCTGGTAGCATAGTGCCTAAGGCACTTGACTGCTAACCAGAAGACTGGTGGTTCAAACCCACCAGCCACTCCTCGGAAGGAAGGTTGGGCAATCTACTTCCGTAGTGATAGCCCCTCAAAAACCCAAGGAGGGGTCACTATGAGTGGGGTCCGACTCGACGGCATATAACGAACAGAAAACAAATAACAAAAAAATCAGAGAAGGGAAGTTTACAGATTAATGGAAACTCATGGGACTTACCAAACAAATGTAATGTGCAGGTTTTTAGGATCCAGACTTAAACACAGAAACTGTACAAAATAACAAGTTTTAAATGATCAAAGAAATTTGTACATTTGTTAGATATTTGATGATATTATTATTGTTAATATTTAGGCATAAGTAATTGTGATAGTTAAAGTTATGCATCAACTTGGCTGGGCCATGGTTTTGAGTGGCTGGGAAGCTGGACATAGTTATTCCCCAAGACAAGACTGGTAATCAACTCCATAATGGATTCTGCTGTGAGCAGCTAAGTAGCTGCCTTTGGGTGTGGACAGCTTCCAGTATATAAGAAGCTTTAAGAAAGGTTTTGAGCTTTTGGCAGGAGCTCTGGTGGCATGGTACATAAGGCATTTGACTGCTAACCAGAAGGCTGGCGATTCAAACCCACCAGCCACTCCTCAGAAGGAAGATTGGGCAATCTACTTCTGTAGTGATACCACCTCAGAAACCCAAGGAGGGGTCACTATGAGTCGGATCTGACTTGATGGCAGTGAGTTTGAGCTTTTGGCAATATGGATCCTGCATTTTGCTGAGTCATCAAGTGGCCTGTCCTGTTGCCTGCCGATCTTGGGACCTTTTCTGGACTTGAACTAGTGACCTACCATGTTGCTTGCTAATCTTGGGACTGTGCCATTTTACCTGTTGATCTTGGGTTTGTCAGCCTCAACCACCAGCAGCTACATAAATATGAAAAAGCCTCCAGCTCCACTGAGCCTAGAACAGGAGGCACAACTGAAGCCTAACATCAAGGGGCCTTCATCCAGACCCAAAACCCAGCACTTTGAACTTGGGTTGTTAGCCTTCTGAATTATAAGATATATACTCTTGTTTGTTAAAGCCATCTATTTGTGGTATGTCTATTATAGCAGCACTAGAGAACCAAGACAGTGATATTTTGTTTATGTTTTCAAAAGTTATCTGTTACCAATACTTACTAAACCATTTATAGATGAAATGACATGATGTCTGCAATGTGAGTCAAAATAATCTACCACATAGAAAAGTAGGTAGAAATATATATGAAACAAGATTGATTATGAATTTATAATTGAAGTTATCTGACAGGTAAGTGCAGGTTCATTATAAAATATATTGTTGTTGTTGTTATGTGCCGTCGAGTCGGCCCCGACTCATAGAGACCCCTCCTTGGGTTTCCGAGGCAGTATCACTATGGAAGTAGGATTGCCCAACCTTCCTTCCGAGGAGTGGCTGGTGGGTTTGAACCACCAGCCGTCTGGTTAGCAGGCAAGTGTCTTAGCCACTATGCTACCAGAGCTCCTATAAAATATATACATAATGTAAATACTTTAGGCATTAGTCATTTCAAAATCACTGTATTTTTCTTTCTATGATGACTAGATCATTCCTGAAATAGAAAATTACAAAGATTTGACAAATAAATTACCATCTCCTCAAATATTATTGCATTCACATGGATATGTGCAATACATTGAAAATGAGTTAAGTAAACTCTGAAAAGGCATGCATCTTCTCCAGTGAGGATGTCTGTTAATCCTTATATTATCGCTGAAACCAGGGACTGATTTTTCTTACTATCTGGCCAGGTCAATGAAGGTCTGATATTATATCATCATGTGGACATTGAGAACACAGGCTGGACAGCAGAAGATTCTTTCACACTCACAATGTCCTCCCCACCAGCAATTCCAGGCTCTGAGGTGTTCCATGTTGCTATTTCATATGAAGTTAATGAACCTCATCACCAGAGTCATCTGTTTGCAAATACAGGTAAAGCCAACAAGATATAGTCAGTGCCTTATATATGGTTATATCAAATAAGGGACAATTTGTAAATTAATCTTTTTCAATGCCTTGGACTCAACCTTTGAAATAAAACTTATACTGTTACACAAAATTTTTATTTCTTTACATGTGCTCTTTCTCCAAATCTCTTCTGTTTCCTCTCATAAGGCTTAATAGTGTATAGAGAGAGGAATGGCAAATTAGCTTTAAAGAATTGGATTTATTTCTCCCAAAGCCCTCCCATGAGGATTTCACCATGTCCATGATGGGAAACTGTTGATAGAAAATGAAAATGAGAAATAGGATTGGTTTTTGAATGGAAAGGGGTATTGAAAACTGCACCTGTTCTCATGACAAGAGAAAATGCAGTAGTCCATAAATTAAGGAATTAACATTTTACAAGTGAATCTGGAAGGTGTAACACTTTTTTGGTTGGAATGTTAAGTGTGTGTGAAAGTGTGTGTGAAAAAAAAAAGTTTCATATGCTTTGGGTAGCAACGCTAATTCAATACTTGAGCCACCAAGGTGTTTTGAGAAATACACTAGGCTAGACAAATTTGAAGGAGAAAGCACTTTTCAGCTACTTACAAAAGTTCTAATGAAATGTCACTTTATTCTTTATATTTATTTTAACAGGAACTTCTGTCAAGGAAGGAGACAAAGTTCTGATTGACAATTAAGTTAGATGCTTCCAATCTCTTATATAGATTACCTGAATCTCAGCATTCTTCCTATGAAATTTGGTTCCAAGTTACATCTCTTACTCACCAGGGAACCATTGTGGTTGGAGAAAGAAATATCACCAAAGGAAAACCCAGTTTCTCCCAGTATGTGATTAACAAATTTGGAATTATATACTTTCATGGTGACTCTGAATCACTGGCTGATAATTTTACCTTTGCTGTTTGGCCAAACCAAAAGAGCAAGTCCTCCACCAACCCAGAGGCTGACTTTCCTGAAGAGATGTTTAACACCACCCTCTCTCATGTTAATTACCAGGCACCAGAATTAAAGACAAAGAGACTTTGGTTGAAAGGTTTATAGGGCAGTAGGTTGGTTGTGGGACTTGAAAACCTGAAAGTGGAATTCCTAGCCAGTCCCGCAGAGGAGATCATGTATATGATTATCTGTAATCCCAGCAATGGTATTTTGGCAATGGATTGCCATCTAAACACACCTGTTCACAATTTTACAGAAGCTGACATTGATAACTTCAGAGTGCGGTTTGTGCAAGATGGAAGCCCATCCTCTGGAGTGTTTCACTTAAGTGTGACTGATGGCAAACATCGCCCACTCTACAAGCTCTTCCACCTGGATGTCACCTCCATCTCCATCACCCTTGTGAACCTCACTGACCTATATCTCCCACAAGGCCAGACAACAATTCAATCACCAGTGCTCACTTGTCAGCAATGACTAATGGGAAGAGCCCCCAAATCACTTACAAGATCACACAGCCCCTCCAATATGGACATCTGTTGATTGAAAAGCCAACTTTGAACAGGACGATTTGTACACAGGAAGACTCTTACCACATGACAAATCTCACTGCCTCAGAGGACCAGCTACACTTCTTACTGTTTACATCAGAAAGCAACCTAACAGGACAAACACTGAGCATCAGAGTTCAGCCTTTACTGCAGGTTACATAAACCTGAAAATTGCCAACAGAGTGAATCATCAGCTGAGGAGACAGGATCTGGATGCTACTGAGCTTGCTAATATGACTAGCAGTGATCCAAAATTTGAAGTGATAGCATCCCCTGCTCATGGAAGACTTGTAAGAAGAGTAAGAGCACTTCAAAGGAAGATGCTACAATATTCACCCAGTGGGACACTGATCAAGGGTTAGTGATGCTTTACCCACATGCTAATCTAATGGGCACCAATATGCTGAATGACTCCTTCACTTTCTTGCTCAGAGCAAACTATGTGCAGCCAGCAGTAGATTATCTCCCTTTCACCATCGTGCCACTGGATCTCTTACTTTCTCAAGAATTTATCAAAGATGTTCCTCTACTAGTCACTGCAGATAACCTTGCAACCTCAGATCCCTCTCAGGAAAATCTTGTGGTTTCTTTAGCACTCACAGTACAAAGGGAAATTCTGGGAAAGCTGACCCAGAGCAGATGGCAGGAAACAGTCCCTGGGACCCTCATAGTGCTGGAGAACCTACCGTGGATGGGAAGACCTCTTTCACCAGGGCCATTTGGCCACCAGCCAACACCAATGTCAGCCTTGGAACAGCCATCCAACCCAGTGAGAGCAGCTACTCCCTGATGGTCATCATACCCTTGGCTGCAGTGGTCTTCTTGCTGATAGTAATTGCAGTGGCCTCGTGTGGTTGGCTACTGGGCCGGAAGGTAGAAAAGGCAAAACCTCTTACCAAGCCTGAGACCAACCTGGAACCCACAGCCCAAAGAACTAAGCCAGAAAGGAGCATAACTGTTCCTACTGTCACAGTGATGTCTCTTATGAAAAATTTAAGTAGCCCTTCAGTCAGTCCCTTCAGGGCCTCTCAATGTGAGCAAATGGCTTCTCTAGCAGCTGAGCCAGTGGAGAAATGTGCTTCTTGGGAGACTTCTGTAAACCTGGATCCCAACATAGTTGTCCTCTGTCGGTGTACCAACCCAGTGCTGAAGTACCATCAGTACTGGGTATAGGTTCTTGTTTCTTATTGACCACCTACTGTGTTCCAGGTGCTGGGATACCCACTGCCCTTGACTAATAATGACCCCATTATGTTTCCAAGGTGGTAAATCTTTATGTAAGCAGATTGCCCCATCTTCCTTCCATGGAGCAACTGGTAGGTTTGAACCGCCAACCTTCTGATTATCAGTCAAATGCCTTAGGCACTGCACCACTACAGCTCCTTAGGTACTGTGATGTTGTTGTTGTTGTTGTTATGTGCCGTCGAGTCAAACCCGACTCATAGTGACCCCTCCTTGGGTTTCCGAGGCAGTATCACTACGGAAGTAGGATTGCCCAACCTTCCTTCTGAGGAGTGGCTGGTGGGTTTGAACCGCCAGCTGTCTGGTTAGCAGGCAAGTGTGATAGGCACTATGAAATAATGGCTAAGAAACGCTGTTTGAATTAACTGTGAGCAGCCTGGCTCTACGAGTCACCCAATGCTCAGTTGTTGTTAGACGTTGGTGAGTGTTTGCTATAACCTCTGTATAACGCTCATCTTACAGTCTCTCTACAGTGGGTGGGTCTTGTGTGCCCCCTTCTGGATCTGACTTTCTCATTGTATATAACCTTTTGTTACTATTTAAACCCTTTACTAAGGTGCTATATAATATTCTTGCCTGACTGGAACCTGTAGTACTAACTTGGGAATTAGACTTAATTTGAAAGATTTGAATATTTTCCTCTGAAGACTAACTTTCTCCACGTAAGTCAACAGGAATTACAGGGACTGTTTCAGCAAGTGGAAGAAGTAATATATCAAATCAGTGAGTTTGTTTCTGTAATGTTTTTCTGTAATATCTTTTTCTTCTTGGAGTCTGTAGGTTCCATTTTCCAATGCAGGAAGTGCCTCTGCACTCCAGATAGTGGAACAGCCTGGCCCCCTTTGAAGATATTCACTGAACATATGTTTCATCCTGATGTATAAATCAAGCCTAGACTTCACATATTATTTGAAGCCTTAAAGGATAGAAGATTTCTTAAATGAATTTTTGTGATATCTTAATTTCTCTTAACATCACAATGAATGAAAGAATGGAAAATTTGTATTTGAATTAGCTAGTTGAGCCCACCATTGGCCAACTCAAGCATCAGTTTCTGTAATTAGAAAATGAAGATATTGATACATGTATTAATTATGAATACTTTGTGCTGCAGATCACAAAATATCCACTATCAGTGGTTTAGGTTTGGAGTTGGCAAACATTTTTTGTAAAGGGCCTCATAGTAAAGTCTTACACTTTGTGGCCCGCAAGTGGTCTCAGTCACATATGTCAGTCACAACTTTTTAAAAAGGTAAAATCCATCTTGACCCAAAGTTTGCCGACCTGTGGTTTAGGCGATAAAAGTTATGAATTATTTCTACTGACAAGCAGTCTGGAGGTGGGCATTCCAAGGTTAATTCATCACTTCAAGGACGTCATCAAGGACTGAAGCTCTTTTGTTACTTGTGCTTTACCTTTCTCAAGCTGCTGGTGTCCCACTTTTGTTTGATTCCTTGTGAATATAAAATGACTACTATGCCAGGCAATATAGCCATATTGAAAGGAAGAAATCTTATTGAGGGAAGGAGAGATAGGAAAAAATATTTTTTTTCTTAGAAGGGATCTTGGTTGTTTTCGGTTTTTGTTTTTAAATGTGGGAAGGGGAGTGTTCCTCCCTAAACAGATTTTCCCTTTGTGTCTTATGCCTGGCCATCACCCAGTCACTGACAAAATAGATTGGGATTCTCATGACGGACATAATCTCTCTTTGATTGGGAGAGAAATCTACTATGTCAGGGATTGATAGGTCTGCCAACTGTGAAACTGGGATTCTGTTCACAGGGAAGAATGGGGGAATAGCAATCAGATGAACAACGAGTAAATTCTATTAGAATGTTGTTGTTGTTGTTGTTATATGCCGTTGAGTCAGACCTGACTCATAGCGACTCCTCTTGGGTTTCCAAGGCAGTATCACTATGAAAGTAGATTGCCCCATCTTCCTTCCAAGGAGTGGCTGGTGGGTTTGAACCGCCAGGCTTCTGGTTAGCAGTCAAGTGCCTTAGCACTACTCAACAAATCTAGGGAAACAAAGATTTTGATCTTTGAAATAGTGTCTACTGGAATATCTGGTTTTCATATTTATGTAACTTTTTTTAAGTCAGAGACCAGTAGTTCTCAACTGAGGGAGAAAAGAGGGATTTAGATTTTGCTCCCCAGGGGACAATGGCAATGTCTGGAGACATTTTTAATTGTCATAACTAGGACTGTATGTGCTGTTGGCGTCTACTGTGTAGAGGCCATCCAAAACCAAAACCAAACTCACTGCCATGGAGTCGGATCCAACTCATAGTGACCTCTCTTTGGGTTTCTGAGGTGGTATCACTATGGAAATAGATTGCCCGATCTTCCTTCCAAGCAGTGGCTGGTGGGTTTGATCCACCACCCTTCTGGTTAGCAGTCAAAATGTCTCAGGCTGTAGAGGCTATACATGCTGCCAAATATCCCACAATGCACAGCACAGCCCTACACAACAAAGAATTAAAAGAGCTATCCAGCCAAAAGTGTTAGTAGTGCCAAGGTTGAGAAACCTTGGTTAAGCCATAATGAAGAATTTTCTTGTAAACCCAATGAAGCATTAATAATCCATTACTAAGCCCAGGGAAAAAATAAATCCTGAAATCAGAATGAAGGGACTAAAATTCCACAGTATGTTTGAAACTCTGATTGTCTCATGGTAATCATGAGCATTTTTCAAAGAGGCCATATTAAAAACAACACAAAACTTGAAGGCAGATTAATCTCTTCACATTCCTTGTCTAAGGAAAAGATGTTGCCTTGTGCTGAAAAGTGGAACACATCAGGAGGAAAACACAAGAAGTAGGCTATTTGCAAAGGTAAATACGAGGTCAAAATGTCCTTGACGATCTCATGCTGCTAATGTGTTCCATATGGAAAGAACTTTTTTCTTACTTTCTCCCTTTCTTTGCTCCTCTAGGTTTTTCTTCCCTTCAACCCAGCTTTAACTACTCTTTGTGAAAACAAGTTTCATGTTCTATAGAACAAATGGAAGCATAGCATATATGGGTTTAAAAACAACTACTTATGTCTTAGATCCATGGTTCTAATGCCTAGATAAATGTTGCCTTCCGTGTGTGGGCATAGATAATGGTTGCTAAAGGAGATTTTTCTACTCCTCCAAAAGTGATTGTGCCCTGCATTCTGGATTCCTGAGTTGTATATAGCACCTTTCCAGTGATTTTTGTATTTGATCCATTTAGAAAGGGAGAGAGATGAAAGCCTTAACCCAAGGCTGGCTTGATCACTGTACAATTCAGAATTGTTCTTAGGCATATTCTAAGCAGACAGGCACTCTGAAGGAACAGGATCGCAATGTGTGCTTGAGTCTGCACATGGAAGTGGAAGGCTGAGGAGCATCTTTGCACACAGTAAGTGCGGTTTTCTCCCCCCTGGACTGGGCAAGGATAACCCTGTTCTTTGTTGAAGAGCCGGGAGTACTGGGCTCAATGACTATGTTGGCCTCATCCTTGCTTCAGCCATAAGATTTCTGGAACTAGGACTACCAGCCTGGCCAAATAAAAAGTCTGATTTCTCCTCCTCTTTTACTTGTTAAATTTGCAAGTCTGGTCAAATAAGTTTGGTGCCCATATTGGAATGAGACATACACAGATGCTTCAACATACTAATTTGCATTATTTGTGAGTGTACCTGCTAGGACAAGAACACCAGTGTGAGATCCAGATGTCAAACCCCAGTGTTAAATCGAGTAATAATGTAGAGCATGGTGGGGCATTTTCTTCCAGAGGTTCTGAGATATTCTACTAATTTGCAGATGGGTTCAATTAAAAAGAAACAATGCCTACCATTTGGTGCTGGCCCAGATAAAGCATAAAATAAAAAGTTTTGGCAAAGCTTTGTTTAGTGTTGAAAATTGAAGTTTTGGAAACTGAAAATCAGTCTGAAATGGTTTCTCCCATATGTAGAGCTATAAATGCATAGTTTCAAATTGTTGTCACAATTAATCTCTTGCTCATTACTGAATGGGAAATTTAATAAGTCTACATAGGTGTACACTAGAGGTTAGTATCAGAAGAGTAGCTGGTTGATTTTTGCGTACACTGTCTGGAGTAAACTGGATGTACAGGATCTCCTAACTTCTAGCTAACATTTTCCCCTATCAATAGCACTTGGCAGATTCTAACCTTTTGGGGACTGTCCTCAAACACTTGAGTGAACCTCTTAGAATCTTGTATTAATTAGGTGGGATTAGGGGAGAGGAAAATAGAAACAACACTTACCTCTGGTTCTTCAGATTTCTGTGGCTGAAGTGGACACATTGGGAGGTTGGAGAGTAGGTAATAAATGATGAAATCATGGTGCCTATCAGGTGACATTTCTTGTATTGGGATGTGGAACTGGGCTACTCACCTCCTAAATCTTTCAGAGGGATTATAATTTATAATGAGTTTTGAGTAAAACTTGTGCAAGGTCAGGTGAGGTTTTGAAGGGCAGCACGGGACCCCATCATTGTTTGCCATGCTGAATGATGGACCCTTTGGCTAGGATAATGTCCTGGTCAAGAACACCATTGGTTACTTTGCAGAGATCTGGAAGAAGTTACCTTCTCAGAATGATCCACAAACATTGATTAAAGACTAGATAGTGCCCCTGTGCTGCTTCTAGTGCCTTCTAGCTGTCATGGTTTCTGAGGAGAAAATGGTACTTTCTCATTAAAGATGCCTAGTGTGTGATGATTCCCCTCTCTCTTGCTGCTTTCAAGATTCTCTCTTTACCTTTGGATTTTGAGAGTTTGATTATAATGTATCTTGGTGTGAAGCACCCTTTTTTTGATATTTTTTTTTTCTACTTGGAGCTAGTTGAGCTTCTTTCATGTGTAGATTTGGCTCTTTAGTCAAATCTAGCAAGTTTTTTTGCAATGATTTCTTTAAAATAGTCTTTCTGCTCCTTTCTCTCTCTTCTCCATCTTTTGTTGTTGTTATGTGCCGTCGATATAGCGACCCCTCCTTGGGTTTCTGAGGCAGTACCACTACAGAAGTAGATTGCCCCATCTTCCTTCCGAGGAGTGGCTGGTGGGTTTGAACCTCCAGCCTTCTGGTTAGCAGACAAGTGCCTTAGGGCTCCCATAATGCATGTGTTGGACTCTTTGATGGTGTCCCACATTTTTTTTAGGCTTTATTTACTTTCTTCCTTCTTTTTCCCTTTTTGTACCTTAACATCAATAATTTTGATGGTCCTTTCTTCTCCTTTCTCAAATCAGATTTTGAACCCCCTCTGTGAATTTTGTCATTTCAATGTTTGTACCTTTCAGAACCATTTTTTTCCCCTCAGAGTTATGATTTGGGTGGAAATTCATGGAACAAATTGGTTTTACATTTAACGATTTGTGCATATTTTGTTTTATCATATTCATTGCAATCCCCACAATGTTACAGTACTCTTCCTACTTCCTCTCTGTGTTCATCATTTCCTTTTATCCTTCTTTCCTATCCCTTCTTGCTTTCTGAGTTTTATTCCTGGGTAAATGCAGGCCTTTTGGTCTCTTGTGCTTGATTATTCTAATGACTGTGTTGCCCCTTATTGTTCACCTTATAGTCCTGTCTATCCTTGGTCTGAAAGTTGAACCTGGAATAAGTTCAGTACAAGGCTTGAAGGATATCTATGGACCATGGTATTGGGGATTTCACCAATTTTATCAACCAGTAAGCCTAGTCTTTTTTCAGATTTTGAGTTTTGTTCCACATTTTTCTCCCACTCTATTCAGGACTTCCTATTTTGATTACATTCAGAATGGTGAGCAGTTGTAGTTGGGCACCATCTAGTTCTTCTGGTGTCAGGGTCATGGAGGCTAGGATTCATGTGGTCTATTAGTCCTTTGGACTAATAGTTTCAATATAACTTAGTTTTTCTTCACTTTTCTTTGATTCTGATGGAGAGAGACCAAAAGTTGGACCTTAGATAGCCATTCACAAGCAGGATGTAGAACATTGTCATGCAATTGACTTTAATGTCCCCTGAGACTATGGTCATGAGCCACTAGGTCCAGTAACTAATCCCTCAAGATGTTTGATTATGGCTAAGATGTTTACACAATTTTGCTCCCTGAATGCTCTTTTACATTCACAAATATATTTGCAGCACATATAAATACATTTGTAAAAATATCTTCTGTAAAACCTATATATGTTTATAGGTATAGTCCCATTTGCCTTTTCACCCCTGTTCAACTTGAGTGTCTATCTATGTATCCACTCATAGAATATTGTTATTACTCTTGCTGTAGGACTGCGTATATAAGAGTATTCACTTTAACTTTAATTTTGTCTTTAACTCTTCTGTTCCTCCTAGTGCCTTCCTTTCCATGATTGTTTTGTGCTGACCTCCCCCTTATTGAACATTGCCTTTCTCTTCATCTAAGTTAACACATGTCTACCCTGTGTTGTTGCTGTTAGGTGCTGTCAAGTCATCTCTGATTCATAGTGACCCTGTGCACAGTAGAAGGAAACACCACTTGGTCCTGTGCCAGCCTCACAAACTATGCTATACCTGAACCCATCATTGCAGCCACTGTTCATTGAGGGCCTTCCCCTTTGTTGTTGACCCTCCACTTTACCAAGAATGATATCCTTCTCCAAGTAATGGTTCCTTCTGACAACATGACCAAAGTAGGTGAGAGGAAGTCTGACCATTTTTGCTTCCAAGGAGCATTTCAGCTGCACTTCCTCCAGAACAAATCTGTTAGTCCTTCTAGCAGACCACGGTACTCTTAGCATTCTTCTCCAACACCACAGCTCAAAAGCATCAACTCTTCTTTGGTCTTCCTTATTCAATGTCCAGCTTTCACATGCATAAGAGGCAATTGAAAATACCATGGCTTGGGTTAGGTGCACTTTAGTCTTCAAGGAGACATCTTTGACATCACTTGAAAGAGTCTTTTGCAGCAGATTTGGCCAATGCAATATGTTGTCTGATATCTTGACTGCTACTTCCATTGGTGTTGATTATAGAACCAAGTAATATGAAGTCTTTGACAACTTCAATTTTTTCTTCATTTATCATGAAGCTGTTTATTGGACCAGTTGTGAGGATTTTTGTTTTCTTTATATTGTGGTGTATCCATTCTGCAGACTATAGTCTTTAATCTTCATCAGTAAGTGCTTCAAGTCATCCTCACTTTGGGCAAGCAAAGTTGTGCCATCTGCATATCACAGGTTGTTAATTAGTCTTCCTCCAATCCTGATGCCATGTTCTTCTTCATACAATCCAGCTTCTTAGATTTTTTGTTCAGCATAAATTTGAATAAGTATGGTGAAAGGATAAAACCTTGACATACTACTCCTTTCTTGATTTTGAACCATGCAGTATCCCCTTGTTCTGTTCAAATGACAGCCTCCTGATCTATGTACAGGTTCCTCATGAGTACAATCAAGTGTTCAAGTTTCTGAAATGGATGAACATCGACCAATTCATTTTGATACAGTGACTCTGTGTATTCCTTCCATCTTCTTTTGATACTTCTTCCATCATTCAATATATCAGCCATAGAATCTTTCAATATTGCAACTGGAGGCTTAAATTTTACTTCAGTTCCTTTAGCTTTAGAAATGCCAAGCATGTTCTTCCCTTT
>NW_006921709.1:9002533-9004417 GCF_000298275.1 Orycteropus afer afer
TGCACATGAACAGTTGATGTTCTGTTCCACAATCAGCTCCTGGCCTTGTTTTGGCCAAAGATACTGAACTTCTCCATCACCTCTTGCCACAGATGTAGTCAGTCTGATTCCTGTATGTTCCATCTAGTGAAATCCACATGTATAGCAGCTGCTTATGTTGAAAAAAGGTATTTGCAGTGAATAAGTTGTTGGTCTTGCAAAATTCTATCATGCGATCTCCAGCATTATTTCTGTCACCAAGGCCATATTTTCCAATTATTTTTTGTTTCCAACTTTTGAATTCCAGTCACCAATGAAAATCAACACATCTTGATTACATGCTTGGTCAATTTCAGACTGCAGAAGTTGGTAGAAATCTTCAATTTCCTCATCTTTGGCTTTGGTGATTGGTGGTTAAATTTGAATGATAGTAGTGTTAACTGATCTTCCTTGTAGGTGTATGGGTGTTATCCTATCACTGACAACATTGTACTTCAGGACAGATTTTGTAAGTCTTTCTGATGATGAATGCCATGCCATTCCTCTTCAATTTGTCATTCCTGGCATAATAGATCACATGGTTGTCTGATTGAAAATGACAAAAACCAGGCCATTTCAGCTCACGAATGCCTAGAATATCAATCTATGTATTCCATTCATCTTTGACAACTCCCAATTTTCCTAGATTCATACTTCATACATTCCATTTTCCAATTATTAATGGATGTTTGCATCTGTTTCTACTCATTTTGAGTTGTGCCATATCAGCCATTGGAGATCCTGAAAGCTTTACTCTATCCATATAGTTAAGGTCATCTCTACTCTTGGGAGTCAGCTTTTCCCTAGTCACCTTTTGAGTGCCTTCCGACTTGATGGGCTCATCTTCTGGCACTATATCGGACAATGTTTCAGGGCTATTCATAAAGTTTTCCAGTAATATATCAGACAGTGTTTCACTGCCATTCATAAGGTTTTCAATGGCCAATTCTTTGAGAAGTGAAAGGCCTCTTCCTTCTTTCAAGTCTGTCTTAGTCTGGAAGCGCTGTTGAAAACTCTCCACCATGGGTAACCCTGCTGGTATTTTGCAACACTGGTGACATAGCCTCCAGCCTCACAGCAACATATAAGCCACCACAGGATGACAAACTGACAGACAAGTTCATTTGCCTTAGTTGTTCCTAACCCCTCTGCACCTGCCTACCTCAGGCCCTGACATTAAAATAGAGTCACCCCCAAGCAAAAAGCAGCAGTTGAGCCCCAAGTCCCTCTAATTAGTGATTTTACCTCCCACCCTTGATAACCTTCAAAGAATTATTCTCTCTGTATATAAACTTTTCTTGACTTTTTATAGTAGTGATATTATGCAATATTTGTCCTTTTGTGATTGACTCATTCACTCAGCATAATAGCCTGTAGGCTCATCCATATAATGATGATGACTTTGAACTTTTAGCACCAATCTTCCCCCCCCCACCAAAGTTATGATTTGAGTGGAAGTTTACAAAACTAATTGGTTTTACACTTAACCATTTACATACTTTTTGTTTTGTTACATTCATTGGAATCCCCACGGTGTAACAGTATACTTCTCACTTCCTCCCTGTGTTCACCATTTTCCTTTGTCCTTCTTTCCTATCCATTCCTTGTTTCGCCATTATTGTTTAATGTTGCATAGTAGTCCATATGGATCCTAGTTTGTTTATCCTTTCATCCATTGATGGCCATATAGGTTGTTTCCCTATTTTGCTATTGTGAATAATGCTACAACAAACATGGATGTGAATGTTGTTGTTGCTGTTATGTGCTGTCTAGTCAGACCTGACTCATAGTGACCCCTCCTTGGGTTTCTGAGGTGGTATCACTACGGAGGTAGATTGTTCAACCTTCCTTCTGAGGAGTGGCTGG
>NW_006921709.1:9026756-9033532 GCF_000298275.1 Orycteropus afer afer
CTTTTTTAAAAATTTTTTCTATAACACATTAGTATTAAGAGATTTTTCTTCAATCTTACCAATTCTGTCTTCTACTGATTGAATTCTACTCCTTTGTTCTTCCAATTCATTATCTATATCTTAAATTTGGTGTTTTTGTAAGTTTTCTAATGTTTCATTTGTTTTGTCAATTTTTTCCTGTATTGTTTTTTTCTGAATTCTTCTTGAGTTTTGTCTGTGTTCCTTGATTTCACCTCTGCCCCACTGGGTTTCCTAGAATCTGCAGAAAGTACCTAAATATAATTATTTTAAATTACTTATTGGATAGTTCCAACAACATTTCTTCCTCTGGAAGATTTTATGGCTCAGTATTTTGGTCACTTCTTTGAGCCATCTTGTCCTGTTTTTTGTGTGATTTGAAGTTGTCCATTATCTCTGAGACATTGTGGTGACATTGTAATACTGTGTTGATGCATGTTAGTTTGCTTCACTCTGATTTTTTGTTTTGTTTTAATATATTCAGGCAACAAGGAGGTCAGCACCAAATTTTCTGTTTGTTTCCTTTTTGTAGCATCTCTCTATTTATAATCTCATCTTATTTCTGCATTGTTTTCTTTATCTATGTTTTCCTTTAGCTCTTTAAGCATATTTAATACCAATGTTTTAAAGTCTTTGACTAGTAAGTCTTTTATCTGAATTTCCATGGTGATGGCTTCTGTCACTTTATTTTGTTCTTATTAGTGGGCCATCCTTCCTATTTCTGTGTATGCTTTGTGATTTTTGGTTGAAACTGAGACATTTGAATACTATAAATTAGTAGTTCTGGAAATCATGTTCTTTCACTTTGGAAAAAAGTTTTAAAACTTTTTAAAGTTTTTTAAAAGTTTTTTAAACTAAAAAGTTTAGTTTTTTAAATTGTTGAAGGATGTAGTCATATGTTTGTTTAGTGACTTCCCCTAACTATTTTTGCAGACTGACTTCCTGGCTATGTGGACACTGAAGAGTCTCTTTCTTAGCTTGTATTCAGTTAGTGCTTGGACATAAATTTCCTTAAACACCAGAAGGGAAAAAACAAAAAAACAAACCCCTCTCCCAGCCTTTGCAAAGTGGCTCTCTGGCAGGGCCCACTTTTAGCACTTAGCTAAGCTTGCATTGGACTTACCAATCAGCCCGAGATGAGGGCTTAAGATCTTCTCAGGTAATTTCTGAGAACATGTGTGGTTTCCTCAATTCCCCTGTGCTTTTGAAAGCCTTAGTTTCCAAAAGAAATTCTCCCTGCCCTTTCTTCCTAGCCTATAGGGAAATATTAATTCCTTAATGGTACTCTTTAGCCAGATGGCTACAGGTGATCATACCCCTAGGTCACCACCTGCCGCCCTTCAGCCCTGTGGCCTCTTGTTTTTTTTTTAAATTAATAATTGTGTGTAAGGTGAAAGTTTACATGGCAAATTAGGTTTCCATTTAACAATTTCTACACGAATTATTCAGTGATATAAACTACGTTTTTTCATAATATTCATTATTCTCATTCATTCTGTTGTATTATTTCCAAAACTCTGGTTTCCCTACCCTTTTACCTTCTCATCTTTGCTTTAGAGTAATTTTTGACTATTTGGTCTTCTATAGATGACTTTTCTTAAAGAAGCACATTACTCACCAGTGATATGCTTTATTTTATGAGCCAATCTGTTATTTAGCTGAAAGATGACTTCAGGGATATTTTCAGTCTATGGGCTAAAGCATATCTCAGGGCAATAGTCTCAGGGAGTACTCTAGTCTTAACTGGTCCAGTCAACTGAACTTTTAAAAAATTTGAATTTGGCTAATTTCTCTCCCATTCTGTAGGAATTCATTATTGTGGTCCTAATGAGAACAGTAGGTAGTTGTAGCAGGGCACCTTCTACTTCTTCTTGTCTTGGGGTAGATGAGGCTGTGATTCATGTCTCATAGACTATTTTCTTCTCTGAGTCTTTGGTTTCCTTCTTCCTTTTTTTTGATTTGGAAAAGTAAAAACCCCTAGTTGTATCATAGATGACCTGCCACAAGTTTTTAAGACCTTAGACACTACTCATTACACTGGAATGTAGAACCTGCATTTTATGAACTATATTATGCCATTTTCCTGAGTTCTCCTACAAGACTATAATATTAAGTCTTCAAACCCAGAAAATTGATCTCACACAATATTGGGCTGTGTCTAAGAAGTATCCACACTTGTGTCCCCTATCTATGGTATGGATATACATGCATGCACATGCATACCTGTGTGTACCTATGCCAATAGATACTTCTATCCATGCTCACACATTCATATTCATATACTTCTAAGCCTATATACATATTTGTGTAACCATACACATTTTTTGGTTGTTGTTGGTGTTGTTGCAAAATTATATTTGTTGTATCCTTTACCAAAGGCATCATTTTCTCTTGTGGACTTCTTAGTCACATTGTTCACCTTGGTTAAGCTGTATCCACTTCTTCCATATTTGATGTTACCTTTCCCATCACCAAAAATACAAGTATTCTATTTCTATAGTGCTTCTCTCTCCCCACTACATCCTTGCTAACTATTACCACCAATGCTCATTGATATATGTATGTGTATGTATAAAAGAGTGACCACATAATATTTGTCCTTTTGTGATTGACTTATTTCATTCAGCATAGTGTCCTCCAGGTTCATCAGTGTTACGTTTCAAGGACTCATCATTATTCTTTATGGTTGTGTATACCACTGTGTGTATTACTACATTTTGTTTATTCATTCATTCATTCATGGTTACTTAGTTTGATTCCATCTTTTTGCTATTGTGAATATGTTTCAATGAACATAGATGTGCATTTGTTGGCCCCTTGATTTTTAACCCTTGCCTGCTCTTTCTTCCTTCAGCTCAGTTGTTCTCAGGCATTTATGGTCTAATTATTTTCTTCGCTTTAATTCCAGGGTTGGTACAAGGCTGCCACCTATTTAAAAATTTTAATTTATTTTATCTGAACACAAGTCCAGATCCAAAAGCTCTAAAGAATTATGCCAGAGTTCATGAGAAAAGTCTCCAATTGTTACTCCAGGCAGATTATTCAACATGGTCTTTCTTTTACAAGTGAAAGAACAGCTTAGAGTTACACAGACTGTAAAGGCCCCATTTTGGCTTGCATTTTACATACTCTATAGTAGGGAAAGATCTGAGTTTTTGCTTCTGCTTTTCTTGGGTTTCCTCCCAGCACTAGAAGCCAGAAGCTATCTTTTAGCCTGTATCTTGCTGGTCCTGCTTATAGATAAAGTACTTTGCTGAGTTATCCCTCTTATGAAAATAGGAAAGCCCCCAATAATTTTGTGTGTGCATGTGTGTAACCACAACAGAAAAAGAAGTTTCAAATTGCTTTCTGAGTAAGTGAGGTTTGCATTCTTCCTGGAAAGAGTTTTCTTCTCCAATGCTCCTATTACCATGGTCAATTGAAAACTAGAAAACTGCTTTCAGAAAATCCCTCCTGTGCTTTGGAATGTAATTGAAAACAACTGTTCTGCTTGTACCAAAACATGTAGGGAATTGGAACCAACATCAATGGCTAAATAATCAGGGAGAAGTAAGGAAGGAAAGGTTTGGATGAAAGTAGGAGATGATAGTGGTGGGCTTTGGTGGGTATAAAATACAGTTTATTGGTTAGAGAAAAGAAAAATAATCTGAGGTTTTCATGTAGAATAAATTTCTGTCTAACTTGCCCTGATGGGAAAACAGGTTGTGGACTAGAAAAAGGTGACTTTTAGAATGACAAACTAGTCTAAACTCAGACCCAGAACTAGCTTGGAGCAGGACAGGAATCCTAGTACCCTAAGATCAAGACAATTAAAGTCAGGTATTGCCATTCCTATTTTAAAGAGGAAACAGAAGAGGCTATTTCATAGAACTATATGGAAGATACAGGAAATATACTGTGAGCTTTCAGAAGGAAAGTTCCCATTAATGTTACAGCTTCAAGTCCCATTCAACAAGGAAGACAAAAATACTCATCCCAACATACCCTTAAGTCTTTGTTTTCTGCAGAACCCATATTCTCCAGCCTTCTTGTTGTTGTTGTTGTTCTTAGGTGCTGTCAAGTTGTCTCTGACTCATAGTGACCCTATGCACAGCAGAGTGAAACACTGCCCAGTCCTGTGCCAGCTCCACGATCCTTGCTATACTTGAGCCCATCACTGCAGCCACTATGTCAATCCATCTCATTGAGGGCCTTCACCTCTTTTGTTAACTCTCCAGGGAATGGCTCATTCTTACAACATGACCAGAGTAGATGGGGCGAAGTCTGGCCATTCTCACTTCCAAGGAGCATTCTGGCTGCACTTCTTCCAGGACAGATTTGTTAGATCTTTTAGCGTCCGTGGTACTTTCAGCATTCTTCTAGATGTGAAATCTTTGGTGAAATTCTGAGAGATCATCTGTGTGCTACCTTCACAAGCTTCCTCAAAGAATTATGTCTTCTTGGCCTAGAAAGAATATCGTGAGACATGCAGCCCCACTTTCTACAGATGAGGATACTGAAGTGTGGAGGAGTAGTTGGGTTACTCAGCCAGTCAGTGGCAGAAATGGTTCTGGAACCCTGTGCCTGGACTTCTACTCCTGGGCTCTTTCTACTGTTCAGTTCTGATATGCTCTTCCATTTTGAAATTTCATGAAACATTTTCAATTTTATGAGTGTGTTAGAGACTATTGGTGTGCATTGACTATTCCAACATTTCCTAGCTTCTTTTGCATTTAGATTGGAATCATATGAGCTTTATGTCATTGGACTGTGAATGGAAGTGGAATATGCCTCTTTCAGACCAGTGAGTTCAGATTATTGTTCCTTCTCCATCCTTCACTGGCCCTGCAACAGAGACCTGGGAGATCAGGTATAGTGTACAGCAAAGCTACAAGATAACGTAAGGCTTCCCAAGTCATTTGTCTTTATGAGCAAGAACCAAGCCATTGCTCTGTTAAGTAATTGAGATTTTGGGAGTCTGAACTTTGAGGAAGCCAGCATTCGTTATGCTAAGTCAATGGGCTTCTAGGCTAGCTTGCTTGATAATAAACAACATTGGGTAGTGTCAGCTACCTTTTGTAAAAAGTCAGTAGGAATGTGACACTCATTGTTTAGACACTTGTCACTCAATTCGGAGGCAGAAGGGTTGAGAAAAGAAAGTAGTTAATGGTGAGTGTACCTTCCTATTCTTGAAGGAGTCTGGTTTCCATGAATGTAGAGAAGGGTGGTTTAGGCAGCTCTCATGTATTCTATCTCAGTTCTTTTAAAATAACATGAGATAGGCTGTGGCTACATTCCCTTTTTAGCCTGAGCCCAGATGCGTCTCCTCTCGCAAATGTACTAGGAACTGATAGGAGGAACTGAGCCCGTGCCACTTCTCTATGAAACCTCTACTCAGGACCCCACTTCTTGGTTGCACCTGTAGTGGACTTGTTAGGACCTGGTTTTGAACTGTGAACTCATACCACTTTTCCCTGATGAGCACAGCTGTGGCTCTGAATCCAATCTTGCAATAAAACATAGGAAAGGCAGGATACATATCCTTTTTGCTGGTCTATTTTGCAGCTATCATTGGGTGATTTTGGCTTTGGAACCTCAAATTAAAACAGGAATTGCTGGCCCCAATGTTGAATTCTGGCCAACTGGCCTTGTAGTCCTTTCATTTCTTGGCACTAAGCCTGGTACACCACAGTGATGTGGTCCATTGATGGAGGATTGGGTAGCCTGTGCCTTTCTCCTTCCACTGCTAGTGTCTGATTTCAGAATGATTCCACAATGGATGTTCACTGACACACATCCTGAGTGTCAGCAAGTCCAATGCCAGACTTTCATATCATATTGCATGTAGTTGTAGGTAAGGGTGACAGTCTTTAAGGTTATGGTTTTGGTCTCATTGCACGTAGACTCTTCAGAAAACAGGATGTGATACAGCTGGAGGGTGGTTCTGTGGTTGTTGATGATAAATTCTCATAACTGGGCTGACCTCTGCCATTTTCCCTAGTAACAACACAGATTTTACTGGGTTCTTATAAAGTCATGATGCATGATGAGATGAGTAAATCCAACAAATGAAACATTTTTCATGTGTGAAACAAAGGACATATTGTATAACAAATGCATTTGTTATTTTCTTGATATTTCTCTGTTTTCAAAATCTACTATAATAATTATAAAAATTAAAGTAATAAAGTGGAAAGAGAAAGTCATATTCTAATCCTAAATTCCTATAGCAGATAAATTAACAATTTGATGTACATTATTTCATAGTTTTATGCTTGGGTATATACACATATTTTTAAAACATAAAAGGGATCATACTATAGATATTGTTCCATATCTTCATTTCTATTTAATTTTAAGGTATTGGGACGTTTTCTCATGCAATAATGTCTAATTCATCTTTTAAAATATCTATAGAATATTTTACTCTGTGAATGGACCATAATTTATTTATTTAATTATCCATTGACAGATATTAGTTTATTTCCTTCTCTTTGCTATTATAATCAGTGCTGCAATGAACAGCTTTATACAGTATATAGTTGCATATCTCTCTTACAATTTATTTAGGATAAGTTGCTAGAATTAGAAATATTAGCTAAAAAGATATGTATAGTAAAAATGTCAATTTATGAGGGTTCAGGCAAGATGGTGGACTAGGCAGAAAGACTGAACAGACCCTCTTCAACAAAGAAAAGGGAAACCAATTAACACAGACATAGAAGATAATCTTGGACCCCTGAGCCTTGAAGGGAAGGATATAGAAGTGGACTAAACCC
>NW_006921709.1:9040147-9042096 GCF_000298275.1 Orycteropus afer afer
TATTATTTAATTTAAGAAACATCTTTTTAGAGAGCAATGGTCATTTGTATTTTATCTACTAATTGCCTGTTTAATTCCTTGTGTATTTTTTAGGGTGTTTATTTTTTTCTAACTGATAAATTTTAAAATCCATGTGGTACTAATATTAACTCTTTGTGATATACCTTGAAAATACTTTATAACACTTTTTCATTAGTCCCTTATATTGTAAGATTTGATTTAAGGTGTTCCATGCTTCTGTAAAAACAAAAGTCACAGGTAATATTTTCCTTTACTGATCTTGATTTTGTGTCATGGTTTAAAAGTTTTCTCTGTCTTAAGAATGTTCCACATATTTCCCCATTCTATCCAGTACCTTAGACTGCAATCCTTTTCAGAGTGGTCAGCAGTGGTAGCCAGGCACCATCTTGTTCTTCTGATCTCAGGGTCATGGAGGCTGGGGTTCACATGGACCATTAGTCCTTTGGAGTCATTGTTTCCTTGAGTTTTTTTTGTTTTTTTTTTTTCACTCCTCTTTGCCCTGGATGTGGGGGAGACCAATAGTTGCATTCACCAAAGTAGGATGTACAACACTGTCTTTGTGGACTGTTATGGCAATTGACCTTAGTGTCTCCAGGCCCAGCGACTCATTACCTTTAGATATTTGGCTATGACTAAGGAGTTTTCATAACTTTGCCCCTGTATGCTCTACTACATTCATGGATACATTTGCAGTACATATGAATACATATGTAGAGATATCTTCTGTCAAGCCTATATGTGTAGTCTCAGGTGTAGTCTCATTTGCCATCCCATTCCTGTTCAGATTGAGTGTATATCTATGTGTCCACTCATGTTGCTGTTGTTGTTAGGTGCCATTGAGTTGGCTTCAACTCATAATGACCCTATGTACAACAGGATGAACACTGCTCGGTCCTGTGCCAGCCTCATAATCATTCTTATACATGAGCCCATCATTGCAGCCACTGTGTCAATCCATCTCATTGAGGGCCTTCCCCTATTTCATTGACCCTCCACTTTACCAAGTGTGATATCCTTCTCCAGGGAATGGTTCCTTCTGACAACATCACAAATGTAGGTGAGATGAAGTCTGGCCATTCTCACTTCCAAGGAGCATTCTGGCTGCACTTCCTCCAGGACATGTTTGTTAGTTCTTTAAGCAATCCATGGTGCTTTCAGCATTCTTCACCAGTACCACAACTCAAAAGCATCAGTTTTTCTTCGGTATTCCTTATTCATTGTCCAGCTCTCACATGCATATGAAGCAATTGAAAATATCATGGGTTATGTCAGGCCCACGCTAGTCCCCAAGGAGACATCCCTGCTCCTCAGCACTTGAGAGATCCTTTGCAGCCAACTTGCCCAGTGCTATATATCATCTGATGTCCTGACTGCTGCTTCCATTGGCATCAACTGTAGAACCAAGGAATGTGAAGTCCTTGACAACTTCAATCTTCTCTCCATTTATTGTGATGCTGCTTATAGGTCCAGTTGTGAGAATTTTTGTTTTCTTTATATTGATAATCCATATTGCAGATTGTATTCTTCAGTCTTCATCAGTAAGTGGTTCAAGTCATCCTCATTTTCAGCAAACAAAGTTGTGTTGTCAGTGTATCAAAGGTTGTTAATGGTTCTTCCTCCAATCTTGATGCTACATACTTCTTCATATAGTCCAACTGCTCAGATTATTTGCTCAGCATGTAGATTGAATACATATGTTGAAAGGATAGAACTCTGACATGCTCCATTCTTGATTTTAAACCATGCAGTGTCCTCTTGTTCTGTTTGAACACAGCCTCCTCAGGTTCCTCATGAGTGTAATTAAGAGTTCTGGAATTCCCATTCCTCTCAATATTATCCCCAATTTGTTATGATCCACACAATCAAATGCTTTGGCATAGTCAATAAAACACAAGTAAACATCTTTCTGGTATTCTTTGCTTTGAGCC
>NW_006921709.1:9043252-9053712 GCF_000298275.1 Orycteropus afer afer
TCTTGCAAAATTCTATCATGCAATCTCCAGTGTTATTTCTATCACCAAGGCCAAATTTTCCAAATGCCAGTGATTCTTCTTTGTTTCCAACTTTTGCATTCCAGTCACCAGTGATAATTAACACATCTTGATTATATATTTGATCAATTTCAGACTGCAGAAGTTGATAAAAATCTTCAATTTCCTCATTTTTGGCTTTGTTGTTTGGTAAGTAAATTTGAATAATAATAGTATTAACTGGTCTTCCTTGTAGGCATATGGATATTATCCTATTGTGACAGTATTGTACTTCAGGATATACCTTGAAACATCCTTTGTGATGATGAATGCCATGTCATTCCTCTTCAAATTGTCATTTCTGGCATAGTAGATCATATGGTTGTCTGATTTAAAATGGTCAAAACCTGTCCATTTCAGCTCACTAATACCTAGGACATCAATCTTTATGCATTCCATTTCATTTTTGACAACTTCCAGTTTTCCTTTGTACATTCCATGTTTCTATCATTAATGAATGTTTGCAGCTGTTTCTCCTTAATTTGAGTCATGCCACGTCAACAAATGGAGGTCTCCAAAGTTTTACTCTATCTATATCAGTAAGGTTGGACCTACTCTCGTGATGCAGTTCTTTCTTAGTCATATTTTGAAAGCCTTCTGATGTAAGTGGATCGTAATCCTGCACTGTATTGAATCATGTTTCCAGGCTATTCATGAAGTTGTGCAGTGTTATATCAGACAGTGTTTCTCTGATATTCATAAAGTTTTCCCTGGCCACTTTTTGAGAAGTGGATGGCCTCTTCCTTCTTTCCAGTCTGTCTCAGTCTGTAAGCTACATTGAAAACTCTGTATCATGTACAACCCTGCTGTGTTTGAAACATCAATGGCACAGCCTAAAGCCTCACAGCAACATGCAAGCCACAACAGTATGACAAACTGACAAGTTTGTCTCCCTTAGCTGTTTAAAGCCTCTCCACCCTCCCCTTACCTGGATCCCTGGTGCTACTCTGCTCTGTCATTCCCTCTGGCTTTGCTTTCCCCTGCTTTCCTGCTTTTTAGGGGTGGGGCCTGGGTCTCTCCCCTTACCTGGATCCCTGGCTGCTGTTCTGCTCTGTCGTCTCCTCATAGATCCACTCATAGATTGTTGTTATTACAGAATTGTACATGTAATAGTATTCACCATTATTACCTTTAACTCTTATGCTCCTCCCTGTGTCTTCCAGTGCCTTGATCATTGATCATTTTCTGCATGCCTCTCCTTTATTGTATATTGGTTTTACCTTCACTCCAGTTAATTCCTACCTACCCTTTAGTTGGCAACTTTCCCTCACTTCCCTCCCAACCCTATTAACCTTCAAAGAATGATTCTGTGTGTAAGCAGTTTCTTGATTTTTTTCCAGTATTTGTCTCATACAACAATTTTCCTTTAGTGCTTAACTAATTTCACTCAATCTGCCACTCCTCTGTCAGTTTGTTGTAATGTGGTGGCTTGGGTGTTGCTGTGATGCTGGAGGCTATGCCACCAGTATTTCAAACACCAGCACAGTGATCAATGGTGGACATGTTTCAGTGGATCTTCCAGACTAAGACAGACTGGGAAGCTGGACTAAATGAAGAATAATGTGGCATTAGAATTGGAAGAAAACTCCTTAATAACCTTGAAGCACTTACTGATGAAATGAGGATCAATGACTATAGTCTTCAGTGTGGATTACACCTCAATATAAAGAAAACAAGAATCCTCACAACTGGACCAATAAGCAACATCATGAAAATGGAGAAAAGAAAGAAGTTGTCAATGATTTCATTTTACTTGGTTCCACAATCAACATCCCTGCAGTCAAGAAATCAAACATTGTATTGCACCAGGCAAATCTTTGAACTGTTAAAGAGCAAAGATGTCACTTTGAAGACTAAGGTGCACCTAACTCAAGCCATGGTATTTTCTATCATCTAATGTGCATGTGAAAGCTGGACAATGAATAAGTCAGACTGAAGAAAAATTGATGATGTGGGCAAAGAATATTTAAAAATGCCATGGACTGCCAGAAGAACATACAAATCTGTCCTGGAAGAAGTACAGCTGGAATTCTGCTGTGAGAATGGCCAGACTTTGTCTCACATACTTTGGTCATGTTGTCAGAAGGTCAAAGTGGAGGATCAGTGACAAAGAGGAAGATGCTCAATGAGATGGATTGACACAGTGACTGCAATGATGGGCTCTAGCATAGGAGGGATTGTGAAGATGGCGCAGGACTGGGCAGTGTTTCATTCTGTTGTAAATGGGGTTACTATGAGTCAGAGCCAACTTGATGACACCTAACAACAACATTTTTTCATATCGCATTTAGGATATTTGCCTGCAAATTCCTAAATGAAGCTTGTCTCTGGTTCTTTTTTCTTTCAAGTTTTATTATATTATACAAGCATTATAGATAAATTCTTAAACCTTTTATTTTTTCTTTTTAAATATCAGTCTGGTCACAGCAATAGCACAAAGTGATCGTCCTCTCTATATGAACATAAAGCTCCTCTAAATTAATTATCTATTGCTGTGTAGCAAATTACCCCAAAACTTAGTGCCCTAAAATGACAAACATTTACCACTTCATAGTTTCTGTGGGTCAGGAATTCATAAGTAGCTTAGCTAGATGGTTCTGGCTCATGGTCCCTCATGAAATTACAACTAAGATGATAGTCAGGGCCGCAGTCATCTGAAGATTTGACTGGAACTGGAGATATCCTCTTCTAAGCTCACTCATGTTGCTAATAGTTGGAGGCTTCAGCTTTTCATCATATAAGCCTCTCCATAGGATGCTTGAGTATCCTCATGACATAACAGTTGACTTCTGCCAGAGTGGTGATTCAAGAGAGAATGAACAAGGTAGAAATCACAATGCCTTTTTTGACAGCCTCAGAGGTTTTATGTTATCACTTCTGACATATGCTATTGGTCACACAGACATACCCTTACACATTGTGGGAGGTTCAGTACAAGGATGTGACTACCAGGAGGCAAGAACCATTGAAGGAGCCTTGCTGGTTAACTCTTGGCTGTTAGTGGACAGTTCAGCTGTTCAAACTCACCAGCTTCTCCATGGAAGAAGGATGCTTCCATAAAGATTTTAGACTTGGAAACCCTATGAGAGCAGTGTACTGTGTCCTGTAGGGTCGCTATGAGTCAAAATTGACTTGATGGCCACAGATTTTAAGAATCATTAAGAGCTGTCTTAAGGAGCTCTGGTGACACAACGGTTAAAAGCTTTTGGCTGCTAACCTAAAAGTTGCCAATTGGAACCCAGCAGAAGCTCCACAGAAGAAAGATGAGGCAGTCTGCTTCTGTAAAGATTTACAGCCTTGGAAACCCTATGAGGTAGTTCTACTCTGTCCTACAGTGTCACTGTGGGTCAGAATTGACTTGATAACAGTGGTCTTAAGGGCTGTCTTGGATATTGGCTACTACATCCCATCTTTCTTCTGTGGATATTGGCTTCCTTCTCTGAAGAACTACTCTTGGTACCCAGAGAAACAACATATGCGATACTACTATAGCTAAAATTTTACCAGTAAGATGATTCTCAGCCTTCGTGGTAAGTGTTGCTTTGAGGTGATTATGTGTATATACACATGTGTATACAATCCTGATGACTGGAGACAACTTTCTACTTTATGACCATGGGTTACTTGTGAAGATTACAATTTAAATACTTTGTAATGAACAGTAATAACAAAAATTTACAAGTGAATACATAGATAGACACACAAGGTGAATAGGAATGGGAAGGTAAATGGGTCTATACTCACAAATACATATAGGTTTCACAGAGGAAAATTCTACATATATATTTATATGTGCTGCAAATATAGTCACAAATGTATAGTAGAATATATAGAGGACAAAGTTATTAAAACATCTTAGCTATAATAAAACACCTTAAGGGAATGAGTTGCTGGTCCTGGGGGTCAGAGTCATAGTCTCAGAGGATATCAGAGTTAATTGGCACAACATAGTCCACAAAGAAAATATTCTACATCTTACTTTGATGAGTAGCAACTGGGATCATATAAACCTGTGAGTGGCCATCTAAAGTGCAACTATTGGTCTCTCTCCATATGGAGCAAGGAAGATTGAAGAAAATCAAAGATTCATGGAAACAATTACTTCAAAGGACTAATTGTCCATGTGAACCCAGCCTCCATGTCACTAAGACCAGAAGAACAAGATGGTGCCTGGCCACCACTGCTGACTGTTCTGAAAAGGTTCACAGTAGGAGGTCCTAGATAGAGTGGGATAAAAATGTGGAACAAAGTTCAAAATCATAAAAAAAATGACCAGGCTTACTGGTCTGAGAAGCTGTTGTAGTATAATGGTTAATGCATTGGCTGCTAATCAAAAGGTTGGTGGTTCAAACCTACCAGGCACTTCACGGGGCAGGGGGAGATGAGGCAATCTGCTTCTGTAAAGATTTCCACCTTGAAAACTCTATGGGGCAGTTCTACTCTGTCCTATTGGGTCACTATTAGTTGGAATCATCTCGATGACAGTGGGTTTTACTGGTCTGATAGAGACTGTTGGAACCTAAGGGACTATGGCCATTAGACACCCTTCAGGCTTGCAACCAAACTCATCCCTATTGTTCAAATTTCAGCCAAACAATAGACAGGCCTATAAAGTGAGCGATGACACCCAGGGAGGTACACACCTCTTACAACAATCAACCATATTAAATCAAAAGGGCAACATTTGCTCAGGGATAATGTTCAAAAGACAGGAAGGAATAGGAAAGAAGGACAAATGGAAATGGTAAACACAGGCAGGCAGTGGGAAGAGTACTGTTACATTGTTGGGATTGTAATCAATGTCACTAATCAAAATGAATATACATTTGAAACCAATTTACTATGTAAACTTTCACCCAACTTGCAATAAAAAGAAAAAAACAAACACTTTATAACGACTTCAGCTTCTGTTCAGCTTTTTGAATATATTGTTTTGAAAAGGCATTGTCTCTAGAGAGTGAGGGTTTTCCCCTAGATTGTTGCCTATTACTGTGCTCTTTCCATTAGAGGAACTCTCCATAGAGTTAAATATCAAACTGGAAACTTCTTCAGGGTTGATATTAACTCAAGTAAATTACAGATAAAGCTTGTCCATTTTGGAAATAATGCCGTGTGAATATTGTCATTTTGGCAGGAAAGGTAACATTTACTTCTTGTATGTGTGTGTGTGTGTGAGAGAGAGAGAGAGAGAGAGCGAGTGCAGGGGGAGGAGGAAGGTAGAGAGGAAGGTGAAGAAAAAAGATTTATGAAAAATATATGAAAGGAGACTTCAAAGCAGAACTAGGTAAGGATTGAGATACAGGTGAAATTTTGACTTTTACTAAAATGTCTCCAGTCATTTCTAAAGGCACCTTCTAACTCAGATATTTTGATTCTATAACTTTTGTTTATCTTTGACTCAAAACCATTTCCTCATGTAAAATCTTACAAGTGAAGCAAAATTTTTCAAAATAGTTTTATTGATAATTGTGGCTTACCCCAGCTTCCTACTTCCTTTCACTAACCCCTTGGGTTGGAGAGGGTGCTCCCTAGAATGTCTAAGAACCCATAGAACATAGTTTAAAAATCAATGGACTAGATTATCACTGAGCTTTCTCTCTGCTCTAAAATTCTCTGATTTTGTAATTGCTCTTATCTTCCCTCCCAACCTATCTAAGCCATACCCACCTTTTGAAATCCAACTCCTCAACTCCACATTCTTGACTTCACATGAATATACTTGTATCAACCTGCTCTACACATTTGTCCATGCTGTTCAATCTGCTCAAACCGCCTTTCCCACCTCTATTAGTCCTGAAAAAGTATAGAATTTGTAGTAACAAAGAATAATCCAGTTTGATTGAAGCATGGGACTCCTGAAGGAATATGGTGTCTTAGGCCTCTAGAGCTGCTTGCTGTAAGAGAAATACTACAAGTGGATGGCTTTAACAAACCGAAATTTATTTTCTAGTTTGCGAGACTAGAAGTCTGAATTCTGGGCACAAGCTCTAGGAGAAAACTTTCTTTCTCTGTTGGCTGTGGGGGAAGGTCTTGTCTCCTTTCAACATCTGTGGCATGATATTCTTTGGAGATCTCCATGTGTCTTGGAGATCTTCCCCTGGGTCTCAGCACAGGGACACTTGATCTAAAAGATATACTCCACCCCTGTCTCTTCTTTCTGGCTGGTAGTGTGACCCTTCTCCCTCTTCTTGTTTCTCTCTCCTTTTGTCTCTTGTAAGATAAAAGGTGCAACACAAGCAAGGGCATGACTTGAGTAAAACTGAGACTTGACTTGAGTAAGGGTTTGACTTGAGCCACACCTTGTAAGGCAATCACACTTGTTTCTCTAGTACTGCTCTAACAGAAATACCACAGGTGGATGACTTTAACAGATAAGAATTTATTCTCTTACAGTTTAGGAAGCAAGAAGTCCAAATTCAGAGTGCTGGTTCTAGGGGCTGGGTGAAGGCCCATCAACCTTGGGCTTCAGTGCTGTCTTTTGTTCCAGGTCCACTGGAATGGGAGGTGTCTCCTAACTCAAGCAGCTTCTGGCTGCTAAGGCTGATGAAACCAAGGTTGGCAGTTAAATGGCACAATCTCAAGATCAGTAGGCAACATGGCAGTCCACTGATCCAAAGTCCAGGAAATGGAGACGAAGACTCAGCCAAATGCAGGATCCAGATGTGCCAAAAAGGTAGATATCTTTCTCAAAGTTTCTGCCTATATACTTGAATCAGGCTACACCTGAAGGCAACTAATTAGCTGCTCACAGCCAATTTCACCATAGAGTTGATCACACCACATCCAATCTCATCATGGGCAATAACTACATCCAGCTGCCAAGCAACTCAAACCAGCCCAGTCAAGTTGGTACACAACCTTAACTATACCACAGGCTGTGACTCACAATATACCCCACACTGATCATGCCTCATTAACATATTGTTGTTAAGTTCCAATTTGTAGCAACCTCATGTACAGCAGAATGAAATAGCACCTGGTCCTACAACATCCTCACAATTGTTGCTATGTTTGAGCCCATTGTTGTAGTCATTGTGCCATTCTATCTTATTGAGGGTCTTCCTTTTATTTGCTGACCCTCTGTGGTAGTTAAAGTTGTGTGTCAATTTGGCTGGGCCTGGTTGAGTGGCTGGGTAGCTGGTGGTAGTTATTCCCTATGATGAGACTGACAATCACCTCTATGGTGGGATTTACCACAAGCAGCTGAGTAGCTGCTTTAGGGGTGTGGTCTGCTTCCCTTACATAAGAAGCAGCTTGGGAAATGGCCTCTCACTTATGGCATGCTTGACGCCTGCATGTAGCCGAGTTATTGTTCAATAGCCTGCCAAGTTGTGTTGATATTCGGACTTTCAGTAGACTTGAATCGATGGCCTGACCTGTGGTTTGGTAATACCGGGACTGTGTCTTTTTTTTTTTTTAATTTAATTTTTATTGTGATTTGGGTGAAAGTTTACAGAGCAAATTCACTTTCCATACAGCAGCTCACATACACTTTGTCTCATGGCATTGACTACAATTTACTACAATGCAATAGCTACCCTCCCTCTTCCTTCCCATAGTTACCTCTTCCCTGTGTCCTTCACTCCCATGCACTCCTGCCCCCTGAGCTCTCTCCCTGTGCATACACAGCCCTTCTATTCTCCCATGATTGATCTCTCCAAGGAGTGTATCTACTTATTGTAAATATTCAGCTCATAAGCCTGTCTTTTGTTTGGATGGAAGCCACAGGAGTGGGTTCAATTCCAGACCTAAAGGGCAACTAGGGGCCATAGTCTCAGTGGTTCCATCAGGCTCTATCAGACCAGCAAAACTGCCCCCCCTTTTTAAAATGATTTTGAGATTTGTTCCACATTGTTCTCCCACTCTGTCCAGGATCTCCTACAGAGATCCCCCTCCAAGTAGTTGACAGTGGTAGCCAGGTACCATCTACTTATTCTGGTCTCATAGTAATATAGACTGAGGATCGCATGGTGTACCAATTGCTTGGACTAATTGTTTCCATATGTCTTTGTTTTCCTTCATTCTTCTTTGCTCTGGATGAGGAGAGACCCATCATTGCATCTAGATAGCCATTTGCAAACTTAAGATCCCAGTCGCTACTCACCAAAGTAACACATGGAAAAATGCTTTGTGTAGTGTGTTATGCCAATTGAGCCTCATGTCCTCTGCAACTATGGTTCCAAGCCCACAGGTCCCAACTACTTGCTCCCTCTGGGTAGCTGGCTGTGACCAAGAAGGTACTACAACCTTGTCCCTTGTCAGCTCTACTATATTTCTGGGAATTTTTACAGAACATACCAATACACTTGTAGAAACATTGTCTCCCAGCCCTATACATGGTCATAGGCACATTCCTCCCTGCATAAACATACCTAATCTTTCAGCCTGTCCACCCATCTATCCACCCATGTATCTAGGTTCGCCTTCACTGAAAACACAGAACTGTATGTCCAAAAGAGTTCATCTTTGTTGTCTATACCTCCCATGCATCTCTCTATGTCTTCTTCTTCCTCAATACCATTGTGTTGATCACTCACATTTGGTACATTGCCCTTCTCTTCAACCAAATCAATACTTATCTCTACCTATCTAGCAGTGTTCCCTTCCCTCCCCTCCCACCCTTGGTAACCAACAAAGAAAATTTCCTTCCATATAGAAACCTTTCCTTGACTTTTTACCATAATGAACTAATACATTATTTGTCCTTCTGTGATTGACGTATTTCACTAAGCATAATGTCCTCCAAGTTCTTCCATGTTATGTGGTGTTTTGCCAATTCTACATTATTCTGTAAGGTTGGATAGTATTCCATTGTGTCTGTGTACCATAGTTTGGAATGATGCATCCAACTTAAGAAGGAATCACCATACTGCTTTCCACAGAGGTTGTATCATTTTACACTCCCACCAGCAGTGTAGGAGAGTCCTAATCCCTCCACATCCTCACCAGCATTTGTTATTTTCTGTCTTGTTGAACTTTGCTACTAGTATTGGGGCAAAATTGTATCTCATTGTTGTTTTGTTTTGCATCTCTCTAATGGCTAATGGTCAGGAACATTTCATGATATGTTTGTTGCCCACCAGAATATCCTCTTTGGTGAAGTGTCTATTCATGTCTTCTACCCATTTTTTAATTGGATTATTTGTCTTTTTGTTGTTGAGGTGTTGGAGCTTTCTATAAATTCTAGAGATAAGTCCCTTGTCAGATATGTCATTACCAAATATTTTTTTCCCCAATCTGTAGGTTCTCTTTTGACAATTTTGGAGAAGTCTTTGGAAGCACATAAAAATTTAGTTTTTAGAAGGTCTCAGTCACCTAGTCAGGAGCTCTGGTAGCATAGTGTCTAAGGCACTTGGCTGCTAACCAGAAGGCTGGCAGTTCAAACCCACCAGCCCCTCCTCAGAAGGAAGATGGGGCAATCTATTTCCATAGTGATACTGCCTCAGAAACCCAAAGAGGGGTCGCTATGAGTTGGGTCCGACAACAATTCACCTAGTCTTCTGCTGTTTATGCAATTTGGATTATACTTGATAGTCTATTTATGCCATATATTCTTGGTATTATGTGCTGTCGAGTTAGACCCAACTCATAGTGATCCCTCCTTGGGTTTCTGAGGTGATTATAGGGGCCCCTCAATTTGCTCCTAGGAGCTCTGGTAGCATAATGCCTTAGGCACTTGACTGATAACCAGAAGGCTGGCAGTTCAAACCCGCCAGCCACTCCTCAGAAGGTAGGTTGGGCAATCTACTTCTGTAGTGATACTGCCTGGGAAACCCAAGGAGGGGTCACTATGAGTCAGTCTGACTCAGCGGCACATAACAAGAACAACAACAAATTTGCCCCTAGTTTTACCTTGAGAAACTTCATAGTTTTAGGTTTCACATTTAAGTCTTTGATCCATTTGGAGTTAGTTTTTGCATATGGTGTGAGGTACAGATCTTGTTTCATTTTTCTGCAAATGGATATCCAGTTTTGCCAGCACCATTTGTTAAACAGACTATCTCTTCCCCATTGACTGGATTTCAGCCCCTTGTCAAAGATCAAACCATAGGTTGATGGATCTATTTCTGGGTTCCCAATTCTATTCTGTCATACCAATACCAGGCAGTTTTGACAACTGTGGCTGTATAGTAGGTTTTAAGATCCTGGAGTGAAAGACCTCCCACTTTGTTCTTCTTCAATAATGGTTCCTGGCAAGTGGAGCCTATTCTTAGGCCCCTGAAATCTGAGAGAATGCTGTCACTTTAAATATCCAAAATAGTCGAACTGCTTGTAAAGAGTCAAAAGGGTTGTGCCCTCCAGACAGGCAAAAGTCCACAGCTAAGCCCGTCTTCCTCTTTGCTGTTTCCCCTTTTACTCACCAGCCACTTTTACGCCAGCCACCAGTGCAGTCCTCTGTGTAG
>NW_006921709.1:9054086-9076023 GCF_000298275.1 Orycteropus afer afer
GTAGCTGTCTGAGTGAAGAAAAGCCTCTAGCTCTGGTGGGCTGGGAGCAAGAGGCAGAGCTGGACCCCAAGGTTGAGGGGCTTTCACCCAGCCTGTAGAGGCTGGCACTTTGAACTCAGACTTAAAGCCTCCAAACTGTAAGAGAATAAACTCGTGTTTGTTAAAGCCATCAACATTTGTGGTATATTCCTGTCAGAGTGGCACTAGGTAACCACAACACCCTCTAATTTACTAAGTATTATGTCCTTCTCCAGGGACTGTCCCTCCTGTTAACATCATCAAAGTGCATGAGACAAAGGTTGCCATCCTCACTACTAAAAACATTCCGGCTGTACTTCTTCAAGGACAGATTTATTTGTTCTTCTGGCAGTCCATGGAACATTCAGAGTGTTCTTTGCCAACACCATAACCCAAAGGTATCAATTCTTTGATCTTCCATAGTCTATCCAGCTTTTGCATGCATAAGAGGTGACTGAAAATACCATGGCTCAGGTCAGGTTCACTTGGTTCTCAAAGTGACATCTTTGCATTTTAACACTTTAAAGAGGTCTTTTGAAGTAGATTTTCTCAATGCAGTAAGTTGTTTGATTTTTTTGTCTGCTGCTTCCATGGGCATTGATTGTGGATCCAAGTAAAATCAAACCCTTGACAACTTCAATAATTTCTCCATTTATCATAATACTGCTTATGGTACAGTTGTGAGGATTTTTTTTTTCTTTGTGATGAGGTGTAATTCACATTGAAACTCTTGGACCTTCATCAGTAGGTGCTTCAAATCCTCTTCACTTTCAGCAAGCAAGGTTGTGTCATCTGTATATTGTAGATTGTGAATGCATCTTCCTTCAACTTTGATGCTGTATTCCTCTTCATATAGTCCATTATTTACTAGCATACAGATTGAATAAAAATGGAGAAATGATATAATCTTGACACACGTCTTTGCTGATTTTAAACCTGAAGTATCCCCTTGTTCTATTTGAATGACTGTCTCTTGATCTTTGTACGGGTTACTCATAAGCACAATTAAGTGCATTCTTCTCAATGTTATCCATAATTTGTTATGATCTGCACAGTTGAATGCCTTTACATAGTCCATAAAACAGAGGTAAACATCTTTCTGGTATTCTTTGCTTTGAGCCAAGATCCATGTGACATCAGCAATGCTATCCCTCATTTGACACCCTCTTGTGAATCTGGCTTGAATTTCTGGCAATTCCCTGTCAATATACTTCTGAGATGGTATTTGTATTATCTTCAGCAAAATTTTACTTGAGTGTGTTATTATTAATACTGTTTTGTAATAGCCCCTTTCTTTTGGATCATCTTTCTTGGGAATGGGAAGAAATAAGGGTCTCTTCCTGTTGTTTGGCCAAGTAGCTGTCTTCTAAATTTATTGGCATGGATGAGTGAGTGCTTCCAGTGTTGCATCCCTTTGTTACAACATCTCAATTCATATTCTGTCAATTCCTGAAGGCGTGTTTTTGCCAATGCCTTAAATGCAGCTTGGACTTCTTCCTTCAGTACCATTGGTTCTTGATTATATGCCACCTCCTGAAATGTTTGTACATTGACAAATTATTTTTGACCCAGTGACTTGATGTATTCTTTCCATCTTCTTTTTTTATTACTTAATTTGTTATTATTATTTTTTACTGTGCTTTGGGTGCAAATTTACAAATCAAACTTGTTTTACATTCAATAGTTCATGTACATCTGATTTCACAGCCCTGATTACCACCCCCAACCATAAAAAATTCCATCTTCATTTGATGCCTCCTATGTTGTTCATATGAGTCAGATCTGACTCAACAGCATTGAGTTTGTTTTTTTGGTTTTGGTTACCTTGAATAAGGAGCTCTGGTGGCGCTTTGGTTAAGGCATTGGGCTGCTAACCAAAAAGGTCAGAAGTTCAACCCCCCCAGCTGCTCCATGGGACAAAGATGAGGCAGTCTGCTTCCATAAAGATTTACAGCCTTGGAAACCCTATGGGGGGTCACTATAAGTCAGAATTGACTCAATGGCAGTGGGTGGATGGGTGACCTTTGATAAGTTTCTGAGCCTCAGTTTTCTCATCTTTGAAATAAGGATTTATTTGGAAGCTCTGGTAGCATAATGCCTAAGGCACTTGACTACTAACCAAAAGGCTGGCAGTTCAAACCCACCAGCCACTCCTCGGAAGAAAGATGAGGCAATCTACTTCCATAGTGATACTGCCTTGGAAACCCAAGGAGGGGTCGCTATGAGTCAGGTTCGACTCAATGGCACATAAAAAAAAAAAAAAAATGTTGTTCAAAGATGGGGCAATCTACTTCTGTAGTGATACTGCCTCGGAAACCCAAGGAGGGGTCTCTATGAATCGGGTCTGACTCAACAGCATATAACAAAAACAACATATTGTTCAATATTTTGTCCATGGAATCCTTCAATATTGCAAATTGAGGCTTGATTTTTCTCTTCAGTTTTTTCAACTTGAGAAATGCTGAGTATCTTCTTCCCTTTTGGTTTTCTAACTTCAAGTCTATGCACATTTCATTATAATACTTTACCTTGTCTTCTCTAGCCACCCTTTGAAATCTTCTGTTTGTCTCTTTTACTTCATCCTTTCTTCAATTTACTTTAGCTTCTGTATGTTCTGAAGCAAGTATTAGAATATCTTCTGACATCCATTTTGGTCTTTATTTCTTGTCTTTTCAATGACCTTTTCCTTTCTTCATGTATAATGTCCTCAATGTCAACCAACAAGTCTTCTAGTCTTCAGTCATTGGTGTTCTGTGCATCAAATCTATTCCTCAGATGGTCTCTCGATTTAGGTGGGATATAATCAAGGTCGTATTTTGGTTCTTGTGGAGTTGTTTTAATTTTCTTCAGGTTCAATTTGAATTTGCTTAGGAGTTTGTCCCTAGCCTGATTCTGACTGATGGTACTGAGTTTCTCCATAGTCTCTTTCCACAGATATAGTTGATTTGATTCCTGTGTATCCAGTGAGGTCTATGTGTATAGCTGTGGAAAAAGGTATCTGCAGTGAGTAAGTTGTTGGTCTTGCAAAATTCTATCATGTAATCTCTGGTGTCTTTTCTATCATCAAGGCCATATTTTCCAACAATTGGTCCTTCTTCTTTCTTTCTAACAAAAGTATTCTAATCACCAGTAATTATCAATGCATCTTGATTGCATATTTGACCAATTTCACACTGCATAAGTATGAAAAATATCTTCACATTCTTCATCTTTGGAATTAATGGTTGCTGTGTAAATTTGAATAATAGTCATAATAACTGATTTTCCTTATAGGCATATGGGTATTCTCCAGTCACTGTCAGTATTGTACTTCAGGATAGATCTTGAAATGTTTTTTTCGACAATGAATGTAACACTATTCCTCTTCAAGTACTCATTCCCAGGATGGTGGACCATAAGATTGTCCATTTCAAAACGGCCAATACCAGTCCATTTAAGCTCAGTAATACCTGGGCTATTGATCTTTATGTGTTCTATTTCATTTTGACCACTTCCAATTTTTCTAGATTCATGCTTCATAAATTCCAGTTCCGATTAATGGATGTTTGCAGCTGTTTCTTCTTCTTGCTGAGTTGAGCAACATCAGCAAATGAAGGTCCCGAAAGCTTTACTCCATTCATGTCATTAAGGTTGACTCTACTTTGAGGTGGCAGCTCTTCCTCAGTCATATTTTGAGTGCCTTCCAATCTGAGAGGTTCATCTTCCAACACTGTATCAGAATATGTTCTGCTGCTATCCATAAGATTTTACTGGCCAATTGTTTTTAGGAGTAGATTGCTAGGTCCTTCTTCCGAGTCTGTCTTAATTTGGAAGCTCCACTGAAACCTGGCCATCATGGGTGAGCCTGCTTATATTTGAAATACCAGTGGCATAACTTCCAGCATCACACCAACACACTAGCTACCATAGTATGACAAACTGACAGATGAGTAGTGCAATTAACATACAGAAGTTAGGAGTTCCAACACATTACAAAATGGACAATTAAATCAGATCACAAAATGGAGGACAACCACATAATACCAATAATCATGGCCTAGCTAAGTTGATACATATTTTTTGGGGGCAAAATTCAATCCATGACATATAAGAAAATTGGGTCCAGATCACAGAATGTCATAATTTTCTGGGGTAGCCACTGATGTCTGGAGTGGGAGGAGTAGCAACATCCACAAAAATCAACTAGCTTATCTGTAAAACGATTCCACAGTTTCTTTCCACTTCTAGCATTCTTGACTTCTGTGATCAGAGTTGTTTCTGGCTGAACAGCCAGGAACGTTGTGAGCTGGTTCAGGGGAGGACCAGAGGCAGGCACGGAGTGTTTTATTCCTCAGTCTATGAGCTTCATAAAGAAAAACTCATAAAAAAAAATGCTGTCCACTCAGATATCTTTCCTTTTCCATTCTGTGATGTGTCTAATAACATCTCCCATTTCTGTACAGGGTTGTACAATGTGGTTTCATCCCTAGTTAGCATGTGTTAGGTAGATGGTTCTTTTGAACCCTTGGCTTCTCTTAGAATTTTTTTCACAATCTCCATTCTTCTATCCTTGGCTATGTTTAAAATATTTTTTAGTATTTTTAACTTTTAAAACATTTTTACATCAATAATATATTTATATTTATAACAACTCAGTAATGGAACAGAAGTTGTTATTTTCATTTTACCAACAAGAAAATTGAGTGCCCAAAAGGGCACTTGCTAAGATTAGATGCAATAACTAATATTAGTGGCAGAATCATAACAGGAAAACAGTAAACTCGGAGCTAAGAAACCAGAATGCCAAATAGATGCTCATATTGCTAATATGATTCCACCATAATAGGCCCTTTCCTGCCCCTGTGGCCATGACTAAGTCGGACCTACATTATCACAGGGAACTCACAATCTACTGATTATGAAAATCTCACCTGAAAGAAAATGTTTTTGGCCTAATAATCTTTGCTTTTGAAGATGTGGATTTTAGGAAACTGGACACTCTGAAAGGCCTGAGGACTGGTTTCATTAGAACAAAGTAGGTTTTCAAAATCAGTTGGAAGCAAATAGGCCAAGAAAATATGGTAACCAGATTTCACACATCTAAAGTACATTCTTATTTAAGAAAGAGAAGCCTTCTAAATCATCTCAAAGTAGAACAAGATGGAAATAAAGGTCTCGTGCCAAAACTCCAGCCACCACAAAATCTGTTTAGCTCACTCGATGTCTGCTCAGCAGTACGACGGAGCATGTTCCGGATCCCTGCCCAAGTGCTGCACTCCACCCTTCTCAAGCAATGATTTCCTTTTCAGAGCAGAACTCTGGGCACCTTTCAGAAGGCTCCAAGTCTGGAAGAGAGAAGCCAGGTTGAGGGGCTCTTTGAGCTCTGGGAAAGGGCGTGGGACCTAGTTTCTATGCTCAGAGGCACTGCTGACGTCAAACCCTCTCCTCCCTCCCACTCCAACTGGAACAGGCACACAGTAAACTCCCTTTTGCAGCTGTCCAAACTGTTTTTCAGAACTGCAACATGTCCACTGCCCCCTACAGTTATTCCAAATCCACAGTTTCATTGGCCATATTCAGGGGGAAATGAAAAACTATTTCCCACTTGGCCCTTTTTCAGCCAGATAGAATTAAAATGAAGCCTGAAGTTTAAATGAAATGCTCCTCCACTCTATGCTGTGGATCTTCCCTTCTCCTTCCACCTCAGCCTGACTCGTGCAGAGCTGGCTGGCTGAAGGCTCTCTTCCAGTGTCTCCTAAGGAACATCCCTGGAAAGTTGGCCATATGGTTGTGTTTCTGTCTAATGTGTATCTACTTCAGGCTTCAATTGTGCCTTCTCACTTTCCCTAGTGGAATGTGGACATCAGGAGTCTAGCCTAAAGTTTTGCCCTATGTTGATAAGGGGAAAGGGAGAGAACGAATCAGATTCACTTCAGGTCTTGTGAGAACTCATTGTCCTAGCAGTTTAGGCTGTGCATGTCTACCAAGGCACCTACTTTAACCACCCCTTACCCAGTCCTGTGGGAGAGAAGGAGGCTGTTTTCCTTGGTGTTGTATTAAAGCTTAAATTCTAAAGCACTTGGGTTTGTGGAAAGCTGTGGTCTACAGTGGGAGCCCTGACTCCGTTTTGAATCTTGACGTAAATTCAGACATCAGTGGAGTCCTTTCTGACCTTCAGCACTGTAGCTATGTATAGACAAATTCCATGACAAACCTGGGGAGGGGTGGTTTGCCTTCAGAAAGAGTGTGGTTGAAAGTAGATTATGCTCACACAAAGAACTAAGGAAGCTACCTGAGTGCGCCCTTTTCTAGTTTAAATTAAGGTTGGGGTCTTGGTGTTGTTTTGTAGCCACCTTGTGGCGCTGGCTCAGACCTCATGATCATGAATCATATTGGACCACAACCTAGCCAGGTAGTCAAGACTCAGAACCAATCCTGTAACCTCCCCCTTTTATTTTTTAAATCTTCAATTATTTATGTGTCCCAATCATAGTCCTTTCCCCACTTCCTAAGTCTTGCCTGTGACTGTGATGAATCTGTGGTTGTAGTTATGTGCCGTCGAGTCGACCCTGACTCATAGCGACCCCTCCTTGGATTTCTGAGGCAGTATCACTATGGAAGTAGATTGCCCAACCTTCCTTCTGATGAATCTATCTGCCACCAATCACGATTTTGTGATGATTCCCTTTGTTTCCAATCATATATAATTAGCCCATGGCAGTGACTCAGAGGACTCCATGTAGCTGTGTATATTTTGTGTAAATGCTGATGGCTTCCCTCATCTTTGTTTTGTCTTTTCCTGTCTAAGGCTTAATAATTGGAAGGAAGATGGGGCAATCTACTTCCTCAGTGATACTGCCTTGGAAACCCAAGGAAGGGTCGCTATGAGTAGGGTCTGACTTGACGGCACATAACAACAACAAGGCTTAATAAAAATGTCTTTATTGAACCTATTTGAATCTGGGGTCTCTTTTCCCCTATTACAGTGGGACTGAATGGCATAATTTGCACATCTCACTGAAAGCTGGATGGAAGGGTATAAAACATCTTTTCCAAGTCCCTCTAAACTGAACTCCTAAGAACTTGATATCTAGAGTGGTGTTATTGGTTTGAGGATGTGAAGATCTTGGATTACTTCTAATCCAAAGTACCTTGTGAACCCCAGTGTCTTTTGAATGTGTATTGGTATCATCTATGGAACTTTCTAGAAATAAGATTGTCATGCTTCAAGCCCAGATATTCTGAGTCAGTAGGAAGAGGTGGTGAGGCCTTAATATTTTTGTCTTTTTAAAAGCTTTCTAGGTGATGCTTATGTAGGTGGTTCATGCATTTTCCTGTATTTTCTTAGCTAAGATTTATATCAGAACCAGTCCTAAATATGGAACTCTTATCACTGGAAAAAGATATATATATATATATATATTTTCTCCTTTAGGTGAACATATGGGAGCTCTGGTAGCATAGTGCCTAAGGCACTTGATTGCTAACCAGAGGGCTGGCGGTTCAAACCCACCAGCCACTCCTCAGAAGGAAGATGGGGCAATCTACTTCCATAGTGATACTGCTTTGGAAACCCAAGGAGGGGTAGCTATGAGTCAGGTCTGACTCGATGGCTCATAACAACAACAACAACAAATATATATTTTTTCTCCTTTAGGTGAGCATAAGGATAAGGAGATGGCTCATTTAAAGAACTTGGAAGATACAAAACCAGGAAGAGTTACAATATATAGGAAAAAATACCTCATTTGTAGATAAATGGAGTAGGACTGTTATTTCTAGGAAAACTACATTAGTCTACATCAAGATGTGGCTGTTGTTAGGGGCCTTCAAGTTGGCTCTGACTCATAGCGATCCTATGTACAACAGCACGAAACACTGCCTGATTCTATGCCATCCTCACAATCTTTGCTTGAGCCTATCATTGCAGCCATTTTGAGACAAGCAGGGAATTGGACTAGCCAGTCAAACAGGCCACTGACTCAGTACTCTCGGAATTCAAGCCTACGTGCAGATCACCACAGAATTCTTGCTGCTGGCTGTAGAACTAGGCTTTTAGGTGAGATGACAAATTGCATTTCAAAAGACCTAACAAGCTTGACCATTGTAAAATGCTGATAAACCTAGGAGTTGTCCTTCAAGTACCTCACCAGGTGCAGAACGTGAGCAGTAAAATTCAACTTGAGCAAAAAAGTGACCTTCCACTAGAGGCAGTCAAGAACAAGAATCCCTTGTTGAGATGTGAACCAGGGTCCAGAGACATCACACATGCACAGCATCCCAGAATAAGTCATGGCAACATCTCAGCAGCCTTCGTGATGGGTTCTATCTTTGTTGCAACAGCCTTTGTGGTGGGATCCATCTTGGCCGTTTCCTGCATGTGCACTTGATTTTTACAACCCCACCTTTCCCCCAGCAATCCCCACCTATTCTATGAATAAAGAGGAAGAGTTACAGTATTATTCCTGCCTAAACCCTTTATCAGGGGAGTTCTGGTAGCGTAGTGCCTAAGGCACTTGACTGCTAACCAGAAGACTGGCATTTCAAACCCACCAGCCACTCCTCAGAAGGAAGATGGGACAATCTACTTCTGTGATACTGAAGTGATACTGCCTCGGAAACCCCAGGAGGGGTCGCTATAAGTTGGGTCTGACTCGACGGCACTTAACAACAATAACACCAAACCCTTTTTAAACCCTAGGAATCCTTTGTTTGGGGAGAGACCAGAGTCAAGAATAGGCGAAAGCCCCTCTCTGTCTGTCCCTCACAAGCTCCTCCCCTCTCCTCTCTCTAGTCAACTTTGGTTCATGTGGACATTTTGCCTCTCCTGTTCAATTCTTTGTCAGTAGCAGGTAAGGACCCCTGCTCAGGCCTCAGGGACCCTGGTAACAATGTGTCAATACATCTTGTTAAAGGTCTTCCTCTCTTTCACTGACCCTCTACTTTGCCAAACATGATATTCTTCTCCAGGCATTGGTTCCTTCTGACAAAATAACCAAAGAACGTGAGACGAAGTCTGGCTATTCTTGCATCTAAGGAGCATTCTGGCTGTACTTCTTCCAAGACACATTTGTTCCTTCTTCTGGCAGTCCATGGTATTTTCAGTACTCTTCACCAATACCACAATTCAAATGCATCAATTCTTCTCAATCTTCCTTATTCATTGTCCAGCTTTCACATGCATATGAGACTACTGAAAATACCATGGCTTGGGTCAGGCATGTAGTCAATGAATATAACTAGTTGTGCTGCAATAGACAAGAAAATACCCATTGGAGGGTGGGAGGGAACAAGACGACTCATCCATGGAAGTGGAGTCCAGTACCAGTAGTTGCTGGCTAGTCAGCTCTGACAGGATTTTCTATCGTTGATTTTTTGGCAGCAGATTGCCAGGACTTCCTTCCAAGGCACCTCTGGGTAGGTTCAAACTGCCAACATTTTGGTTAATAGTCAAGTGCTTAACTATTTGTGCCATCCAGATACTCCAGAAATGGAATGGATAAATAATATTAGATCCAACTCTACCCAAAGAATAAGGACACAAGTGGACAAACAGCATACTGAAGGTAAATAAGCACCACCAGTGTTTTGAGCTCTCACTTTAAATATAATTATCTACGTTTGAATATGTTCTAATTGTTGACTTTCAATTTATTCCATAGATGTTATTGACCACCCACTATGTGCTAGATGTAGAAGGATGATAACAATGACACCAGAATTCTTTCTCTTTGACCATTTCCCATCTCTCCTTATTTTTACTGGGCTTTAATTGTGCATACATACTCTTTCCGTATGGTAGAGAAGTTACTTTCACCAAATTTATATCCTTTCTGCTTAGCAACTCCAAAGAAAAGCAAGTACTGCTTTCTTCCAGTATCTATAGAATCATTCCAAGGGAAAAATTTGAAGTGACTTGCTTTGGTCACATGCTCAACTATGGCTGATTGTATTTTCTAAAGATGGCCACACCAAATATATTTATTCCGTTCCACGTGTTCTTCTTACAACAAGACTGACATACCTCTCATCAAGGGATAAGGTCTGTGTTCCCTTCCCTTATATCTGGGTTGGGCCTTGTGAAGGAATCAGTCAGCAGAGTACCAGATAAATGATGACATAAAGCTTTTAAGATTAGGACATAAAAAGGAAACATTTTATGTCTGATACATACACTCTTGTGATACTTGCCTTTGAAACCCAGCTTCCATGCTGTGAGGAAGCTCAGACCAAGTGGAGAGGCCAGGTATGGGTATTTCAGCTGTTAAAGCAAAATCCTATCAGGCCAATAATGGAAATTGAAGTTTATTCAGTATATAATTTGCAAATTGGCATAACATTTTGATTGTTCTTGTCACAGTAAGCCTGTGTATAACAGAACGGAACACTGCCCAGTCCTGTACCAGCCTCACAATCCCTGCTATACCTGAGCCTATCATTGTAGCCACTGTGTCAATCCATTTCATTAAGGATCTTCCCCTTTTCCGTTGACGCTCCACTTCACCAAGCATGATATACTTCTCCAGGGAATGGTCCCTTCTGACAACATGAACAAGGTACGCGAGACAAAGTCTGGCCATTCTTGCTTCCAAAGAGCATTCTAACTGTACTTTTCTAGGACAGATCTATTAGTTCTTCTGGCAGTCCATAGTATTTTCAGTATTCTTTGCCAACACCACAACTCAAAAACATCAACTCTGCTTTGGTCTTCCATATGGCTGGGTGCACCTCAGTCTTCAAAGAGACATCTTTGCTCTTCAGTACTTGCAAGAGGTTTTTTGCAGTAGATTTTCCCAGTGCAATATATCATCTGATTTCTTGACTGCTGCTTTCATTGGTGTTGATGGTGAAACCAAGTAATATGAAATCTTTGACAATTTCAATCTTTTCTCTGTTTATTGATGCTGTTTAGTGGTCCAGTTGTGAGGAATTTTGTTTTCTTTATGTTAAAGTGTAATCCATACTGCAGACTGTAGTCTTTAATCTTCCTCAGGAAGTGCTTCAAGTCTTCTTTACTTTGAGCAAGCAAGGTTGTGTCATCTGCATATTGCAGCTTGTTAATGAGTCTTCCTCCAAACTGGATGCTCTGTTCTTCTTCACAGAGTCCAGCTTCTTGGCCTATTTGCTCAGCATACAGATTGAATAAGTATGGTGAAATGAAACCACCCTGAAGCATTCCTTTCCTGATTTTAAACCATGCTTATCCCCTTGTTCTGTTTGAATGACAGCCTCCTGATCTATATACAGGTTCCCCATGAGCACAATTCAGTGTTCTGGAATTCCCATTATTCTCAATGTTATCCATAATTCCTTATGATCCACACAGTGGAATGATTTTGCATAGTCAATGAAACATAACTAAACATCTTTCTGGTATTCTTTCCTTTCAGCAAAGATCCATCTGACATCAGCATTGATACCCTCATTCTACATCCTCTTCTGAATCCAGCTTGCAAATCTGGAAATTCTCTGTCAATATACTGCTGCAACCATTTTTGAATTACCTTTAGCAAAATTTTACTTGTGTGTGATATTATGATATTGTTCGATAATTTCCACATTCTGTGGAATCATCTTTCTTTGGAATGGGTACAAATATGAATCTCTTCCAGTCAGTTGGCCAGGTAGCTGTCCGGTTTGGAGGAAGACTCATTAACAACCTAAAATTTGCAATTCCTTCAGTGCAGCTTTGAGTTCTTCCTTCAGTACCATTGGTTCTTGATCATATGCCACCTCCTGAAATAGATAAGCAATGACCAAATCTTTTTGGTACAGTGGCCCTGTGTATTCTTTCCATGTTCTTTTGATGTTTCCTGTATCATTCAATATTTTGCCCATAGAATCTTTCAGTATTGCAGCTTGAGGCTTGAATTTGTTCTTCAGTTCTTTCAGCTTGAGAAATGCTGAGCCTGTTCTTCCCTTTTGGTTTTCCAACTCCAGGTCTTTGCATATTTCATTATAGTAATTGGCTTTGTCTGCTAGGAGCTCTGGTAGTGTAGTGCCTAAGGCACTTGACTGCTAACCAGAATGCTGGCGGTTCAAACTCACCAACCACTCCTCAGAAGGAACACTGAGCAATCTACTTCTGTAGTGATACCACCTCAGAAACCCAAGGAGGGGTCAATATGAGTTGGGTCTGACTCGATGATGGCACATAACAACAACAACAGTGTGAGATGCTCTTTGAAATCTTCTGTTCGGTTCTTTCATCTTGTCATTTCTTCCATTTGCTTTAGCTACTCTCCATTCAACAGCAAGTTTCAGAGTCTCTTCTGACATCCATTTTGGTCTTCTCTTCCTTTTCTGTCTTTTTAATGACCTTCTGTTTTCTTCATGTGTGATATTCTTGATGTCATCTGACAATTTCTCTGGTTTTAGGTCATTGGTGTTAAATGGGTCAAATCTATTCTTGAGATGGTCTCCAAATTCAAAAGAGATATAATCAACATCATATTTTAGCTCTCATGGACTTGATTTAATTGTCTTCAACTTCAACTTGAAGTTGCATATGAACAATTGATGGTCTGTTCCACAATCAGCTCCTGGCCTTGTTGTGGCTGAAGATACTAAGCTTCTCCCTTGCTTCTTTCCACAGATGTAGTTGATCTGACTCTGAGTATTCCATCTGGTGGGATATCCACATGTATAACTGCCATTTATGTTGTTGAGCGAAAGGTATTTGCAATGAACAAGTCATTGGTCTTGCAAAATTCTATCATACGATCTCTGGGGTCATTTCTATCACCAAGGCCATATTTTCCAACTACTGGTGATTCTTCTTTGTTTCCATATTTTGCATTCCAATCACCAGTGACAATCAAGACATCTTAATTGCATGTTTTGTCAATTTCCGACTGTAAAAGTTGGTAATACTCTTCAATATCCTTGTCTTTGGCTTCGATGGTTCATGAGTGAATTTGAATAATATAGTATTTACTGGTCTTCCTTGTAGGCATATGGACATTATCCTGTCCTTCAGGATAAACCTTGAAATTTTTTTTGTGATGATTAATGTCATGTCATTCCTCTTCAATTTGTCATTCCTGGTATAGTAGATCATATGGTTGTCTGACTGAAAATGGCAAAAATCAGTCCATTTCAGCTCACTAATGCCTAGGATGTCAATCTTTATGCATCCCATCTCATTTTTGACAATTTCCAATTTCCTAGTTTTGTACTTTGTACATTTCATGTTCTGATTGTTAATGGATGTTTGCAGCTATTTCTTCCCATTTTGGGTCATGGCACATTGACAAATAAAGGTCTTGAGAGCTTTACTCCATCTGTATCATTAAGGTCAACTCTAATTTGAGGATGCAGCTCTTCCCCAGTTGTATTTTGAGTGCCTTCCAACCTGAGGGGTTCATCTTCTGGCACTATCTTGGACAATGTTTCAGGGCTATTCATAAAGTTTTTCAGTAATATATCAGACAGTGTTTCACTGCTATTCATTAGGTTTTAACTGGCCAATTCTTTGAGAAGTGGATGGCCTCTTCCTTCTTCCTTCTCCCTAATATTTTGACTTGTTTTTGTTGTTGTTATTTGCCATTCAGTTGGACCCAACTCATAGCAACCCCTCTTCGGGTTTCCAAAGTGGTGTCACTTCAGAAGTAGATTGCCCAACCTTCCTTCCAAGGAGTGACTGGTGGGTTTGAACCACCAGCCTTTTGGTTAGCAGTCAAGTGCCTTAGGCACTATGCTACCAGAGCTCCTAATATTTTGACTAGGGGGTCAAAAATGTTCCCGAGAGAAAAGAACTTCTAAAAATTCTTATATCCTATCTTATGGGCATTGCCATGGGAAAGGGGCCAGACTACAACTGATAAAACGATTTGTAGCCAGGAGGGAATTCGCACACTATTGTCTTGACAAACAATTAAATTAATTACTCATTTATCTTAAAACATGGTCCTACTCTGACCTTGGAGTTTCTGTTTCTTGAAACTGATTGCATATAAACTATTTTTCAAAATAGCACACTTCTTAATGCAAAACAATCTTTAGTAATTTATCTGGACCATTATTTGACTCAAACTAGTTTCCTAAAGGTTCAAGTTTCAAAAGAAGATCTTAGGGCAATGGCCTGAGGGGGTTACCCTTGGTCCATGAACCCGAGAAATCTGTATTACAAGAGAAATAAATTTCTGTTTCTCACAGCCAACAGTCAGCATCAACCTCCACATATATGAGTGAGTGAGTTTTCACATTTCAGCCCTGAGCCTTTAAATCTTCCAACTGAGCCCCAGACATTGTGTAACAGAGACAAGCCACCCTTGTTCTACCCTGTCTGAATTCCTGACCCACAGCAACCCTGAGCAATAATCAACCACTATTTATGTTTTAAGTCACAAAGTTTTGAGGAATTTGTTATGCAACAATAAATAACACATTGACCGCTGAACCAGTCTCTGTTTTCTGGTAAATGGAGCACTATGAGCAAGGAGAAACTGTGTTACTGAAGACAAATGGAAAGAGTTATTAGATAGACAAATCAACAGATATTACAATCCACTATAATATTCTGGGATAAGTGAGTTTTTCATGAGCGTCACTAAGAAGAAATGCAATCATATATATATATATATATATATATATATATATATATATATATACTCTATAAAATATCCATCATATATATATTTTTTGTATAATTTTCTAATATATATATAAAGCCAAAGAGTGAAACTATTCAAATTGATACTATAATATGGGCGCTTGGTACCATGCATTTGCCAATACCTATAGGACAGTACAACACAAAAATGTGCCCTAAAGTAAACTATGAGCCCTGATGGCATAGTTGTTGAGTACTCAGCTGCTAACCAAAAGATCTTGCAATTGGAACTCACCCATCACTCTGTGGGAGAAAGATGTGGCAGTTGGCTTCCATAAAGATTACAACCTTAGAAACCCTATGGGGCAGTTCTCTGCCTTACAGGATTGCTATGAATTGTAAGCAACTTGATGGCAATTTTTTTTTTCTTTTCCTTTTCTTTTTTTTTTAATGTAAACTACAGACTTTAGTTAATAATAATGAACCAATACTGGTTCATTAATTGTAACAAATGTACCACACAAATTCAAGATGTGATAGAGGAAGCTGTGCAAGGAGATGAGTAGAGGATATATGGGAACTCTATAGTTTTTCTGTAAGCCTAAAACTACTTTAAAACGTAAAGTCTATTTAAAAAATAACACGATGTCAGAGTCATTATTATCCATAGTAAATGGAAAAGGACCCTGAATTTACTGTTTCTATTTGCTACGTCATGAATAGTCTATTATAGTCTAGAAAATACATGTTCATTTTCTCAGATTTGTTGTTTGAGCAAAGATTCTCAATTCAGCAAAATAAATAAATGATATAAAAGAAAGAAAGAAATTTCAGAAGTGATATAAAGTTCCAAAACCAAAAACAAAACTCAACTGCCATCGAGTCAGATCCAACTCATAGTGATCCCTCCTTGGGTTTCCAAGTTGGTATCTTATGGAAGTAGATAGCTCAACCTTCCTTCCAAGGAGTGGCTGTTGGGTTTGAACTTCCAGGCTTCTGGTTAGCAGTCAGATGCCTTAAGCACTACACCACCAGAGCTCCCATAAAGTTTCAGGCAGGGGTTAAGTTTCAGATACGCAATTTGGAGGCTCTGAGCACTATATGGTTGTTATGAGTTAGGACTGACTTGATGGCAATTGGTTTAGTTTGAGCTTGAAAGCTGGACTAAGAAAGAGACACTGTGGTGGTCTTTAAGATGTGATTATACATATGGGGAGGTCCCTGGGTAGTGCAAATGATTTACTCTCAACTTCAACCAAAGGTGTGCCTGAGCCAAGCCATGGTATTTTCAATAGCCTCATATGCATGTGAGAGCTGGACAATGAACAAGGAAGACTACAAAAGATCTGATGCACATGTATTGTGGCATTGGCAAAGAACTTGGAATGTGCCATGGACTGCCAGAAGAATGAACAAATCTGTCCTGGAGGAAGTACAGTCAGAATGTTCTTTAGAAGCAAGAATGGCCAGACTTAGTCTCTCATACTTTGGTCATGTTGTCAGAAGGGATGAGTCCCTGGAGAAGGGTATCATGCTGGGTAGAGGGTCAGCGAAAAAGGGGAAGATCCTCAAGGAGATAAATTAACACAGTGGCTGCAAAAATGGGCTCAAACATAACAAGGACAGTGTTTTGTTATGTTGTACGTAGGGTCACTATGAGTCAGAGCTAACTCTGTGTCAGCTAACAACAACATAGAATAAGACTGAACCTGGGGTCTCTTCTCTTTTCCCCTAGCACAGAATCCATACAAGGAGAAAACAACAACAACAAAAAACAAACTCACTGCTGCCTAGTCATTTCCGACTCATAGCGACCCCTCCTTGGGTTTCTGAGGCAGTATCTCTACGGAAGTAGATTGCCCAGTCTTCCTTCTGAGAAGTGGCTGGTGGGTTTGAACCTCCAGCCTTCTGGATAGCAGTCAAATACCTTGAGCACTATGCTACACACAAGGAGAAAGGGATCATTTTCAAGACTTTTTTCCTAGCACAATTCCAGGAAGCACATAAATTTGCTAGATGTCAGGGTGAATTTCATAACCACAGACGGACCCTAAATTCCTCATCACCAAAAGAAAGTGTGCTTTCTAAAACCCAAAAAGAGGTGTTTTTTTTTTTTTTTTTTTTTTTAAAGAAGTTCAACCAAAGTACATTCTCAAAGTGTTACTCTGTAACATAAATGGTAACCTTGAATCAGAATCTACTAGATGGTAATTGGTTACTGATTACACGCTACTTGTATTGTAACTAAGGAGATCTGGTGGTGCGGTGGTTAAGGCATTTGACTGCTAAGTAGACTGTGGGTGGTTCAAACCTGCCAGATGCTCTGTGAGAGGAAAATGAGGTAATTTACTTCTGTAAAGATTTACAGCCTTGGAAACCCAGTGGGGATCATTATGAGTTGAAATAGACCCTATGGCAGTGGGTTTGTTTTTTTGGTTTATCATAACAAAATAAATAACTACAATAAAGCATATCATAACTATAATAAAGCAAAACCAAACCCATAGCCATTGAGTCAATTCCATAGCAACCCCCATTGAGTTTCCAAGGCTATAAATCTTTATGGAAATAGATTTCCTCATATCCCTCCCAAGAAGCAGCTGATGGATTTTAACTGCTGAACTTCTGGTCAGCAGCCAAATGCCTTACCCACTATGCCACCAGAGCTCTTTAACTATATAAATAAAAAAAAAAAAAATTTACTGCCATCAAGTAGAATCCAACTCATAGTCACCTTCATTGGGGTCCAAGGCAGTAAATCTTTATGAAAGTAGATTGGCCCATCTTCCTTCTGCAGAGTGGCTGGTGGGTTTGAACCTCTAACTTTCTGGTTAACAGTCAAATGCCTTAGGCACTATGCCACCAGAGCTCCTTAACTATATAAATACTTATGTTGAATTATTTGTATAGACTTTTGATAAAAATTTCCTTATATAGACCCATTTTGAAAACTCTAAATATAAGAAGGGAAAACTATAAATTAAGCAGTATCTAAAATATGCTCTTTCTCACAGGAAAAAAAATGTTTATCTTGCAGTTAATTTTAAAGACATCTACCAGAGAGACCAGACTGGTTTGCAACATTAAGGGCTGAGACATGAAATAATAATGTCTGTATCAGAATTCATCTATGGAGAAGAAATGAAAAAAGAGAATGTTGTGATGAGAAAAGCAGGCTTTGGAGAAGAGGGAAAAGGTGAAATCAGTGGATAGCCAACCTTCTGGTTTGGTGCAGTCACCTAACTGAAGGCATTCTCTCCATTTCCTGTCATACATCGAGGTTACCAAGGAAAGGAGACACACTTTCCCTATTCTCTTAAGCTCTTCTTCTAAATCCACAGAAGACCCACAACAGCACAATTCATAGTTCAGCATGGCCGAGTCCTGCCTTCTGAAGCTGCAGTTGGGAGTGTTCAATTATGTGACTCTTGGTGAGTTTTGTAATGCTTGTGGATAATTTACTCCAATGATCATCCTCAGGATAGCCTTTGTGGTCTCTACTGACTTTTCATTACACAGTTGTTCAAGGATGGCTTTTTTTTTTTTTTTTTCTCTTTGTTATCATTATACCTGGTTTCTCTTCCCTTCCTCCCTTATCTCTTTCCTTCCTCTCTTGCTGTGTTCCTTCACTCTGCTCTTTTATTTTTCCTTATAAGGACAGAAGTTCCTAGGTACTGTAAATGCACTTGACTGCTATGAAGGTTGGAGATTTGAGTCCACCGAGAGGCACTGATAGAAAGCCCAGCTCCCCTGGCAGATGACCAAATCGCAAAGGAACAGCCTATTCATTCTCAGGATATTTGCTGACCCTAAAACTAAGTTCTTGATCCAAAACTGATTTAGACCAGATAAGATTTATACCAGCTCTATGGTGGGCACCTGAAAGTCACCAGAGATCTCATTAGTGCAGTAAGAATCACACCCAGGTTCATTTTGTGAACATATCAATGTCATCAGCTGCACTGCATCCATGTGCAATGTTAGCCTAATCTATGTAACCTATGTTCTTTGTATGTACTTCCTTGTTCACAATCGTATAAAATCCAAAGCATTCTGCCATTAGGGGAACAGATTCTGAGGAGCTCCCTCTCTGCTCCTTGCTTGCGCACTTGCAACAAATGATCTTCCACTTTCTTCACCTCAGTGTGTTTTCCTGATTGGAACTGCACTGGATGGAAACTATTTTTAGGTAACAGCACCTCAGAAGAAAGGCCTGTGATCTACTTTCAAAAAATCAGCCACTGAAAAACCTATGGAGCACAGACAGCTCTACTCTGTAACACATACGGTCATGATGAGTCAGAACTGAGTCAATGGCACCTGCTTACTGATTATGTGCTACTTCTAGCATAATTATATATATATAAATACTTATCTCTCCTACCACATTATATATTTCTTGAGGTCAGGAACCAAATCTCACCAGTGGGAGGCCCTGAATAAAGCTGAGCACATGCTCAGTAAAGGAACATTGAGTTTAACTGAACAGAATAATACACAGGTTGTTGTTGTGTGCCATCAAGTCGGACCGACTCATAACGACCCCTCCTTGGGTTTCTGAGACGGTATCACTACGGAAGTAGATTGCCCAACCTTCCTTCCGATAAAGAGACGGCCCGGCTACCTGGAGGGGAGTGGCCGGTGGGTTTGAACCGCCAGCCTTGGGTGTGGCAGCTGACTGCCCGAGGCCCTGGGGCCATCCCCGGGGGGGGGGGGGCAAAACACAGGTAGAAAGCTAAATAATGATCCCACTCACACATTTCTTAAAATCAGCTAAGGTAAACGTATCTATCCATGTTTTAGTTTTCTATTGCTGCCATAACAAATTTCCATAATTTTAGTGGCTTAATAACACAATTTTTTTTGTAGGTCAGAAGTCCAGTACAGGTCTCGCCAGACGAAAGCCAAGATGTCAGTAGGCTGCATTCCTTTTGGAGGCTCTAGGGAGCTCTGGTAGCGTAGTGCCTAAAGGCACTGGACTGCTAACCAGAGGGCTGGCGGTTCAAACCCACCAGCAACTCCTTGGAAGGAAGATGGGGCAATCTACTTCCGTAGTGATACTGCCTCAGAAACCCAAGGAGGGGTTGCTATGAGTCCGGCTGACTCGATGGCACATAACAACAACAACAGGGAAGAATCCACTTCCTTGCTCATTCAGGTGTTGGCAGAATTCAGTTCCGTGTGTGTAGGACTGAGATCTCTACTTCCTTGCTGGCTGTTAGCTGGAGGACAACCTTAGCTCCTTAACTCTCTAATCTTTGCACATAACTCCACACATCTCAGAATCAGCAACAGGGTGTCAAAGCTTTCTCATAACTACCTTCTCTGATCTTTCTATTGTTGCATCTCTTTCACTGAGACCAGAAAAAGTCTCCACTTTATGAACTCAGGTAATTAGATTGGACCTATCTGGGTAATTTACTTTAAAATCCTTAACATCTACAAAGTCCCTTTTGTTATGTAAGATAACACCTTCACAGGTTCCAGTGATTAAGGTGTGGATATCTTTGAGAATCATCATTCTGCTTTTCATAATCCATTTACATCTATCCCAGTCCTTGTTCCTGATCTTCCAGTCTTTCTCTTTCTAGGTTTGCCTACCTGTCCAAGTCTTTCTCCCTCTCCATGGATCTATGTATATTCTGACCTCAACCTTCTTCTTGGGTAGATAATCAGTTGCACTCTGCCCATTGGAATGATTTCTCCTCACTATTGTCTTTCAGGTCTGCCTTTACTCTAGAGGGGATGCTGCAGCATGCCTCAGACTACTGGGTACCTATTTGTTTTTTAAACTGATATAGCACTCCTTGTATCAAAGGGTTTGTTTCACACTCTATAGTGCATGTGTCTTACCAAGGCCTCCAATGAACTAGCTACTTCATGCCCATCTGGTCTTATTAATATGATGCCATCAATATAATGGACCAGTGTGAAGCCCTGTGGGATGTCAAGGTCTTTCAGAAAGGATTTTAACAGACAGTGGAAGAGTTCACATAAACCTGGGGCAAGATAGTGAACACAAACCATTGTACTTTCCAAACAAAGGTTTGGAAATATTTAGTCTTCTTTTCTGATGAGGATAGAAAAGAATGCATTTGCCATCTTAGTGGCCTCATACCATGAGCCTGAGATCATGCTATTCTACTCTAGCATGTGCCACACATGGCTCAGTAGCTGCAACTGGCAAATGGGGCTACTATTTAGTTGAGTTTGTGGTAATCCACCACTATCTTTTGGTATCTGTCTGGTTTCTGCAGGGGTCATACTGGTGAGTTAAATGGAGATGTGGATGAGGGAGAATGTATTTATTTGTGAACTCTCTCTCAGAATACAGGATTAAATAACTAGGAGAAAGATCCAGGAGATGATGCAAGCACACAGCTAGGATAGTTGCTAGAAGGATAGTAAAGCAGATGGACCAACCAAGAGTGGTGAAAAGGCCAGAGGTTACCATACTTACAGAACAAGGAGAAATAAATGGCTCAGAGAAGGGGCATACTAGATTAGATATAATATGTCAAGCTGGAAATCCCAATTATGTTGTCTTGCTCCTATTTAGGAGCTCTGGTGGTGCAGTAGTTAAAGCATCTGGCTGCTACCCAAAAGGTCAGTGGTTCAAACCCACTAGCCACTCCATGGGAAAAGGATGAAGTAGTTTGCTTCTGTAAAGATTTACAACCTTGGAAACCCTATGAGGATAGTCCTACTCTGTCCTATAGGGTTGCTATTAGTTGCAATCAATTAGATGACTTTTTTTTTTTTTTTTTAATCCCTTTTCCTATTAGCCAATGGCCAGGATATCAGATATCATTGCTGATGTCAGATGGACCCTGGCTGAAAGCAAAGAATACCAGAAAGGTATTTACTTGCATTTTATTGACTATGCAAAAGCATTCAATTTTGTGGATCATAACAAATTATGGATAATATTGAGAAGAATGAGAATTCAAGAACACTTAATTTTGCTCATGAGAAACCTATATGTAGACTAGGAGACTGTCATTTGGACAGAACAATGGGGTACTGCATGGTTTAAAATCAAGAAGGGAGTGCATCAGGGTTATATCCTTTTACCATACTTATTCAATCTGTATGCTGAGCAAATAATCCAAGAAGCTGGACTATATGAAGAGTGTGGCATCAGGATTTGTGGAAGTGTCATTAACAGCCTGTGATATGCAGATGACACAACTTTGCTTACTGAAAGTGAGGATGACTTGAAGCACTTACTGGTGAAGATTATAGACTACAGTGTCCAGTATGATTTACTTCTCAACATGTTGTTATTGTTGTTGTTAAGTGCCGTCGAGTCGTTTCCGACTCATAGCGACCCCATGCACAGCAGAACGAAACACTGCCCGATCCCGCACCAGCCCCACAATCCCT
>NW_006921709.1:9080134-9083995 GCF_000298275.1 Orycteropus afer afer
GCCTGTGCTTACCTTGCTCCCGAAGACCTGGTCCCTCTCGGTAGCGTAACAAGGGAACGTGTTCAGTGCAGATCAGTGAGTAAGCACAAGCCCGCCTTGTTTCAGTGCCCAGTATGATTTACTTCTCAACATAAAGAAAATAAAAATCCTCACAACAGGGCCTATAGCAGCATCATGATAAATGGAAAAAAGATTAAAGTTGTCAAACATTTCATATTACTTGGTTCTACAATCAACACCAATGGAAGCAGCAATCAAGAAGTCAGATGACAAGCAATCAAGAAGTCAAAAGACCTCTTTCAAGTGCTGAAGAGCAAAGATGTCTTTGTGAAGACTAAGGTGCATCTAACCCAAGCCAAGGTATTTTCAATCGCCTCATATGCATGTTAGGAGCTCTGGTAGCATAGTGCCTAAGGCATTTGACTACTAATCAGTAGGCTGGTGGTTCAAACTCACCAGCTACTCCTCAGAAGGAAGATTAGTCAATCTACTTCCATAGTGATACTGCCTCAGAAACCCAAGGAGGGGTCACTATGAGTTGGTCCGACTCAATGGCAAACACAACAACAACAACTCGGTATTTTCAATATTCTTTGCCAACACCACAACTCAAAAGCATCAGCTCTTATCGGTCTGCCTTATTCATTGTCCAGCTTTCACATGCATATTAAAAAAAAAAACCTAACTATCGGATCCGACTGACTCATAGTGACCCCTCCTTGGTTCTCTGAGGTGGTATCACTAAGAAAGTAGATTGCCCAACCTTCCTTCCGAGGAGTGGCTGTTGGATTTGAACCACCAGCCTTCTGGTTAGCAGTCAAATGCCTTAGGCACAATGCCACCAGAGCTCCCCAAAGTACCACAGACTGCCAGAAGAACTTATAAAGCTGTCCTGGAAGAAGTGCAGCCAGAATGCTCCTTGGAAGTGAGAATGACCAGATTTAATTTGACCTACTTTGCTATGTCAGAAAGAACCATTCCAGAAGGATAATCACGCTTGGTAAAGTAGAAGGTCAATGAAAAGGGGAAGGCCTTCAACGAGATGGATTGACACAGTGGCTACAACAATGGGCTCAGGTATAGCAAGGATTGTGTGGCTGGCACAAGATGGGCAAGTGTTTTTTGTTTTGTTGTACATAAGGTCACTATAAGTTGGAGGTGAGTCAATGACACCTAACAACAATAAGGGAGCTCTGGTGGCATAGTGCCTAAGGCACTTGACTGCTAACCAGAAGGTTGGTGGTTCAAACCCACCAGCCACTCCTCGGAAGGAAGATGGGCAATCTACTTCTGTAGTGATACTGCCTCGGAAACCCAAGGAGGGGTCACTATGAGTCAGGGCCGACTTGATGGCACATAACAACAACAGCAATAATGACAACAATGGCCAAGAGGAGAGTAGGGACAGATTCTGGGGGCAGGGATGTGCTTGCTATTTTGTAGAAAAAGGCCTCTATATCTCCTTCAAACAAGGGGGCATACTATCCATGCTAAATAGTGAGAAATAGGTCACTTTTGCAGGCTCAGAAGGTTAAGAGTTATCTGGGGAGTCTATCTATCTATCTATCTATCATCTATCTATCTCTATATATATTTGCGTCGACTGCAGTGCCCCTTCTTAATGTGTCAGAGACCCATTCTTTCCCAACCAGGGCTCTGACCTTGGCATAGTATATTACCTTCTTGGAAGTTTAACCTTCATTGGAGCTCAACTGCTCTGTGAATGAACTCCTGGGGCTGGCTCTCAGCTTTCTCAGCCTTCCACTGTAATTAATGGGAACTCTTTATATGTTACCAACGAGGGCCTCTGGTATTCATTCTTAGCTTTTAATTGTAATTTAATCACCCTCAGCTTTTAATTATCTTTTTTGTATATCATCAATTAAGCTTATCAGGACTCATCCAGTTTCATAGTCCTTATTTTTATTATTTCCCCTTATTTCTCAATTATCTGATACATCCAAAAAACAAACCAAACTCATTCCCATTGAGTTGATTACTACTCATAGTGACCCCCACTGACTTTTTGAGGCTGTAAATCTTTACGGAAGTTGATTGCCCCATCTTCCTTCCATGGAGCACCTGATGGGTTTAAATCACTGAACTTCTTGTTAACAGCCAAACAGGTGGATCTACTATGCCACCAGAGCTCCTTATGTAATACATATCACCACTTAGTGAATTCTTTTCCACCAATATACCATCTCATTTCATCACTAGTTGAGGTTTTCATGGTTGCATTACTGTCTAGTGCCAAGGACTATCTGTTGCTCACCTACCAATAGCAATGGTGTCCTCTTTGACACATGGGTAGTAGGTAATTCAGTCCCAAAATTCTGTATCATTGTTTGCTTTCTCAGACCACACTGTCCTAGTTGTCACAGTTTGGGTTCTTGAGGAAGAAAACCCTAAGATAGAGATTGTTGTTGTTGTTGTTCTTATGTGCCATCAAGTCGGCCACGACTCATAGCGATCCCTCCTTGGGTTTCTGAGGCAGTATCACTACGGAAGTAGATTGCCCAACCTTCCTTCCAGGAGTGACTGGTGGGTTTGAAACGCCAGCCTACTAGTTAGCAGTCAAGTGCCTTAGGCACTATGTTACCAGAGCTCTTAAAATACAGATTAGCTTGAAGGAAATATTCTAGGGAATGCTCTTGGTTCTACATTTGTGGAAGAGAAGGAAGTAGGATTGGGGAGAGAAAAATTGAGCTGTGATGTACTCTCAAAGCTCAGGCAATCTTAGCATATGTACCGTGGCTGGCTGTGAGCCCTGAGAGAATATTTGGGACATGATCAGTGTTAATTCCTCTAGCTTCTTAGATAAGTAGGGAGTGGATGTGTGATAGAACTTCTTCCTAGCGACTTTCAAGGAGCCAAATGTTTTCAAGTTTAGTTACTCCCTTCTCTCCTGCCACTTTTTAAATTGTCTTTGGGTGCTTTCCATTGATAAACCATGAGACTTCCCCATACTGGGGCACAGTGGGCTGCCTGTCAATTTAGAATGCAAAACTGGACAATGTTCTATGGGATGGGGGATGGGAAGGTGGGAGGAAGGCAACTCTGTAGATAGCAATTACCCAAAGAAGGCTTGAGAGTTTCTTTCCTTCCCAAAGATGTTGACTGTTTTCCCCCAAGTGGATCTGTTCCATTTGGGGAAGGTCTGGTGTGGGGAATGCTCAATCTTTCCCAAGTTGTCATTTGTCTATATTGTTGTGCCAATCTGCTTGCTTTTGACTAAATGGCTTTTGACTCATTGCTTTTAGCTCAATAATTTTCTCCTAATTTACTTAGACCAATTTGCCCTATTTGACTAGTTATATACAAATATGGAGAAAATGATTATCCAAGTCATCACTAAAAATATTAAAGAATAAAGAAAACTCTCTACACCCACACCCCTAGTGCAGCACTGTTTATTACTCAACACATTCTTCCTGACAGGTAAATAAAACATGGAAATTTCCAAATTCCAACCTTAAAATGATCAATTACTTGAGAAGAGGATAAAGAAAAATATACCATCTGCCCTTTGTTTAGAAAAGATTCCAAGAAAATGAGTTAATACCTACAAAAGCACTTACATAATATTTATTGAATAGCTACTGTGTGCTAGCAACTATTCTATTTACATGCAGAAACTACTCTAGTGGCAAGTTAACCTTTCCACCATAAGTACATTAAAATGTACCAAATAATGTGTTGTGTTTATAATTCAGTTAATTACAACACAAGTGATTTTACTTACTTGTTATTTTATTTATTTGATTCTTTAGATTGTTCAGCCCAGTCACTTGCTACCAAAATAAAATGACACTAAGTTACCTCATATGCATGTGAAAGCTGGACAATGAATAAGGAAGA
>NW_006921709.1:9084450-9085081 GCF_000298275.1 Orycteropus afer afer
ACTTCCGTAGTGATACTGCCTCGGAAACCCAAGGAGGGGTCGCTATGAGTCGGGTTTGACTCGACGGCACATAACAACAACAACAACAACAAGTCATTAAAAAAAAAAATTCTAGAAAATTACTGATGACTCAGGCATACTTAAGAATGCCTAGCCACAGTGTACATCCCTTGGAATTTTTTATTCTCTGAAAGAAGTGCGTTAACAGCCTAGAGGTATTTAGGGCTTTGAGCTAATACCTATGTCCCAGGGGCTCTACTCTATACCAGAAGCCCAGAAGCCACTTTTGTCAAACCAGCTCTATGGGAGGGTCTGAAAGAGAAACCAAGAATCTCATTGGACATGCCTGAGATCTTCCACCCATAAACTGTGGACCCATGGCCATCTTACTTGAACTCTGAGCTTCAGTTTATTCACCTATGAAATGGAAATAGAAATACTTACTTCTCAGGTTTATTGTGAGGATAGCAGAAGAAAGCTGGATATAAAGCATGCAAAAAAGGGCAAATATTGTTTCTGTTATTGTTATTATTATCTGGAATGTTGTTGTTGTTATTTGCCGTCGAGTCGGCCCCGACTCATAGCGACCCCTCCTTGGGTTTCCGAGGCAGTATCACTACGGAAGTAGGAT
>NW_006921709.1:9085436-9087359 GCF_000298275.1 Orycteropus afer afer
ACAATATGTCATCATTTTCTCATTATTTTCATTCTGCTTGCTCTGTTTCCCTTGATCAAGCTTCCTCGTCTCACATTGCTTTCTCATCTTTGCTTTTGGGTACATGTTGACCATTTGGTCTCATATACTTGACTGTTTAAGGGAACATATTACTCAGGGGTGATGTTGTTTATTTTATAAACCAGTGTATTATTTGGCTGAAAGGTCACTTCTGGGAATGGCATTAGTTCCAAGTTCAAAGGGTATATTATGGTGATGGTCTTGGAGGTTCCTTGAGTCTCTATTGGTCCAGTGAGTGTGGTCTTTGTTAGGATTTTGAATTTTGTTCTACATTTTTCTCCCATTCTTTCTGGGACTTTCTATGATGTCCCTGTAAATTAGCCCCTTTCTGGGCCTCCATTTCCTCATCCATAAAATGTAAATGATGTATCTAAACCATTAGATGTTATGAGAATTTAAAAAAAAAAAAATTAATACATGTAAACCCCTTAGAATATCTTGGCACTTGGTGAAATGCACTATTAAAGTTCATGTGCTTTCAATTTAACTAAATTCCTCTGACTAAATCATAAAGATAAAGATAGAAACTACTTTTCTTCCAAAGGAAGATTTGATCTAGTCAAAAGTATTATATCATCTTTCCCTACTCCTTGGCCAGAGATTTAGCTCTTTATAAGGCCTTTGCTCACTAATTGGGAGAGACCAGGTAGGCTGGTTTTGCAGAAAAAGTACTGAATTTGGCTAGTGGGTGGTGGAAGTTTTGAATCCTATGCAGCCTTGGGCAAGTCACACACTGAGCTTCAGTTTTCTCATCTGTCAGATGGGAATAATATCCTAGCCCTGCCCATCTTCCTGGGTGGTTTGAAGATCATTTGAGATAATGGCTGTGAGGAGACTTTTGTCTCCTTATCTACGGTATTATTAACCATAACGAATTATGCCTGGCTCCTCTCAGTCTGCAATAGTTGATCCTCAGGCCCCTTTGCCTTACTATTGTATTGAATGTGAACGAAGTAGCTCTTTAGAATGCTCCTGTGGTTCACAAAAGGTTATTACTCTCAGACGGCTAGGTTCAAACCTCTTAATCTTTATATACAAAATCCTCCAGAAAATGCCATTTAAGGAAGAATAATCACTCCATTCAGCTGTTAACCAAAAGGTCAGTGGTTCAAACCCACCAGCCACTCCATGGGAGAAAGATGAAGCAGTCTGCTTCCATAAAGATTTACAGCCTTGGAAAACCTACAGGCAATTCTACTCTCTCCTATAGAGTTGCTATGAGTCAAAATTGACTCAATGGCAGTGTGTTTGGTGGGTTTTTTGGTTAATGTTCAAAGTAGCTCTAGGGCTATGTTGCCTGGAGGAGGGAGAAGAGAATGTGGATTGAGGGGGTAGGGCAGGACTCGACCCTCCCCTTCTTCAATCAAAGCAAGTCTATTTTTATCAGTACAGATAGTCATGTATTTACAATAAATTTGAGTTACAAGGAACTTCACTTAAAACCACTCTTTCTTTTTTTCGGTCTTCTTGTTAGCAATATGTACTACATACAGATGCATAATTTGCTGATGTTATCATCCTCAGATATTCACTAGGTAATGTTCAATTTTATGATTTGTTGTTCAAAATACTACTGCATAGATTTAGTTTTCTGAACTAAATCAGGTGCTTCAATTGCTTGAAAACATGGACCCAAATGCTGATTATTTTGCTAAAGTTGATAGGCAGGTTTGGGAAGTAGTGAGATGTTCCCATGAAATATATGAAGAAAAAAAGAAAAGAATTATAGATACACCTCTCAATAGTTTTCTAACTAGGAATGTCATTCCTATTCCTAGGGATAATCCAGATGATCCAGAACCTTTCACAAATGGAGTTATTACCACAACCAACAAAATGCCAATATTGTCCAACTCTTCATCA
>NW_006921709.1:9087849-9094768 GCF_000298275.1 Orycteropus afer afer
TGATCCTGTTCAGATGGTTTCTCCCCCCTGTACAAAACCATTGTCTCTACAATAGGAGCCTTAAAAGGACCCCCTTCTGCTTTTCCTATCTGTCTTCTGATTTCCGCAGTCTCTTTGCACACCTTCTCATAGCAAAATCTACAAAGGACGTGTTTCTGTTTCAGGTGACCACATTCAGGACAAATGTCTATATTATGCTTAACTTTAATAAGCTTATGAGGGTTTCTTCTCCTACACCGGTTAACTTCAATACTGCCAGTAGTCTGTTTTTGGGAGCTGCCATCCAACAGATACTATCCAAAAGGCTGGAAATCTCTTTACTTCCACTGGTATCATTTGCTGGTCCTGCAAATGCATCTGAACCCTGGATTGCTAATGCTGGTTCCCAAGGAGGACTGGGAAAGGCTGGTCGGGTCTGCAGAAGTTTCTGACGAGTTGCTCCCAACAGTTTCGGAGAAGTCCCCGGGATGCCGGCCTCGGCGGAAAGAGCAGCACCAGCACGCCCCACGCCATCTTGCCAACGCGAAGATTACTATTAAAATATATCTGTAATTTCATACGTAGTTTTTCCAACCCTCACAGATAAATAAAGATTGGATTTATAAAGATATTGATAATAAGAGACAATAATAATGAAAACTAAAAATAATAATAATAAATAAGTATTTAACTTTTGTCAGAATCAACTTACAACAGAATCATAATGGAAACTCGTCACAAATCGGGATTACCTGTATTATATATTGACCTTCCAAGAAAAGTTTTCTTCCTACTAAATACTTGTAATTAAAAAGCAGTTTGAGAACTATTGCTCTACCATTGCAGATTGTGGGTGTGTTGTCCCAGGAAGCCCTTCGCTTCCCATTCTCCTGCTCCTGGGGCACTTTCACTCCCAACAGCCAGTGTCTGGTCTCCTTGGCTGAGGGCTGCCCTCAAGTTGGTGCTAGAACTTGCTTCGTGTGTACATAGAGTACTGGGGAGCCTGGGAATTTATGTTCCCCAGGGGCATCCTTAAAGAAGTTCTAGTATTGGAATGGTTAAGGCATTTGGCTATTAACTAAAAAGTCAGTGGTTCAAACCCACCAGCAGATCCATGGAAGAAAAATGAGGCACTCTGCTTCTGTAAAATTTTATAGCCTTGGAAATTCAGTGGGGGTTGCTATGAGTCAGAATCTACTCAATGGTAGTGAGTTTGATTTTTGGTTTGGAAGGACATCCTTAATCAGTGAATGACATACATGGGTGTAAAAATACTACAGTTCCCTTGCCCCTGGTCAAGAAAACTCTGAAGTGGGATCTGTACTGTCCCCAGGGCTTCCTTATGGAATTTAATAAAAATTATCCTGAGGGATTTGACGTGATACCTCACCTCCTACACTTCTCTCTTCTTTTTTCCTTCTGCCTTATAGATTTTCCATGGAAACATTACCTAATATAGTGTTTCCAACCTTGGCATTGTGGACTTTGCTGTTGGAATTCTTTGTAGTCAAGGATTGTCCTTTGCATTGTAGGTTGTTTAGTGGCATTCCTACCCTCTACTCATGAGTTGCCAGTAACAAGTCTTCTAAACCTCCAAGTCATGACAATAAAAAATGTCTCCAGACATGATTTTATTCCAGGGGAATAAAAATCACCTCCTGCTGAAAACCACTATTTGAAAATTACAAATCTGAGAGTTGTTAAAGCAGAAGACCTGGGACTAGAAAGGAAGCTTCCCCATGTCTAAGCCACTGATGAATTCTTTCCACTACACTTGTGTTTCCCAAACTTGTCTGATATATGATTCACCGGTGTGTGTGTGTGTATTCGGGAGCCAGATGGCAGGAGGGCAGCATGTGTTTAAAATGCAGACTCCCAGGTGCTGATCAGTAGACCTGACCTAGGGAACCTGGGTATGGACATCAGTGATTCTATTGATTAGGTATGGTTGAGAAAGTGCACTGAATGATACTTTTCAGATTTCAATATGGGAAAGTTCCATTGCGTGTAGAGTGAAGGGAGTAGCTATTAGGTGATAATATAAATTACTGTGCCTCACACCTTGAGATTTTAGGGGTTTTAGTAAGCTCCCCAAGTTTTTCTGATATAGGTAGTCTGAATAAATTGATACAATACTTTTCATTAAATTATTTTGGTTTTTGATGGTTCTTTGCGTTCCGGTTTTACTAATCACTCCAAAGTGGTTAGAAGTGGGGAGTCTGGTTCATAATTGTACAGGGCCTTCTTGGGAATGCTGGTGGCAGCTCTGAGCCCTGGGGCTGCTTTTATCCAAGGTAAAACTTTCCCAGTTTTGTTTCCCACACACTCTAAAGCCTTACCAGTTCCACTCTCTTCCTTTTAATAAAGGGCTTTTAAAAATTATTTTAGTGAGTTCCAGTAGATGGTGGAATAGCCAGACAAACTACACAGACCCTCTTAAAGAAAGAATAGGAAAACCGATTAACACAGATAGAGAGGATAATCCTGGAGCCCTGAGCTTTGAAAGGAAGGATACGGAAGTGGACTAAACTCCAACTAGCAGAAGAACCAGCATGAAAACACCCAAAAAGGAGATATACGGAGCTGCAGTCTGTCAGCTATCCTGACCATATGGACAGCTTGGCTATTGCCAAGTGGTGTTAGGACCTAAGAATTAACTTAAAAAATCAGCCCTGGTACCAAGGGCTACATGGAGGACTGCACTGGTGGCCAAAGAATAAAAGGGGAAGCAGTGAAGAGGAAGGCGGGGTGAGCTGTGGACTTTTACATGTCTAGAGGGCACAGCCATTTTGAATGTTTACGTGGTTGGAACATTATGGATATTTAAAGTGACAGCATTCTCTCAGATTCCAGAGACCTAAGGATAAGCTCCACTTGCTAGGGACCACAAGGACATTCTGGACACAAATGACTGAAAAGGTGCAATATTCCCCTAGTTACTCTTACGCTGCACACACTCTTGGTGAACCAAGGCACGACCGTGCCATTCCTGACTCCCATCCACCTTCTGGGCTGGCAGGAATTCCATCCCAGTATGTACTCCAACAGAGCCTGGGTGCCCTGTCCTGCCCTGCCCAGATATTTTTTCCTTTTTTTTTTTTAGTTTGTTTTTGTCTTCTTTAAAATTATTTTTTTTCTGTCCTTTTTATTATTATTCTTTCTTCTCCCCTTCCCAAAGTCTAGTTTTCAGCTTTTCTCTCTTCCTGGTTCCTGGTTCCCATTTTTTTCTTTCTCATGGCTCTCCCCATTCCTTGTTTTTCTTTTTGCATTTTCCCTACATTTTTCTTCATTATTCTCCTACTCTACCGCTTTTCTCTTATTGCTCCCTCCCCAGATATTGCAAGTTCTTTTTTTTTTTTTTTTTTTTGAGGTGATTGTTCTTGTGTGTTTATGTGGTGCATTTTTTGTCCACTTGCTTTTACTTTTTTGATAGTTTTTTGATCATTGTTTTTGTCTACTTGAGTGGGACACAGCAACTGTGCCCATATGATGCAACCACACCTGCACCTTCTGCAGCTCTATTTATGTAGTGAGAGTCACCACTTTCTTCTTCACCAACTGGTCTATGATAAATGACCATCAAGAAGAGCCTGAATCACCATTAATTCTCTTCACAGTTAATAAAGAATTAAATACAACAGAGTCACAATGTCTCAGAGAAAACAAACCATCACTGTCCACACAAAGAAACAGATAAAGTGGTAGAAACAAGGGAGCAGGATACAGACCTAGGACATATCCCTGAGGAAGAAACAGGATTGGAAATCCCTGATAAAGAATTCAAAATAATTATACTTAGGTTTATTCAAAGGATTAGGGAAAAGACCAAGGAAAACACTGACAAAATTAAGGAAAACACAGACAAAAGCCTAGAAAAATTTCAGAAGAAAATATAAGAACAAAATGACAAAATAAATGAAAAATTAGAAATGATATAAAACCTACAAATAGAAATCTAGAAAATTAATACTAAAATTTCAGAAATAGATAACACATTGAAAGGGCAAAGGAGTAGAATCAAATCAATGGAAGAAAGAATTAATGAGATTGAAGACAAATATCTGAATGTTTTTGGAAAAAGATCAATCAGAAAAAAGAGCCAAACAAAATGAAGAAAGCCAAAGGTTCATGTAGGATACCCTCAAAAGGAATAACCTATATATAATCAGAATTCCAGAACAGGAAGAGAAAAAGAAAACCACTGAGAAAATTGTCCAAGATTTGTTGGAAGAGAACATCCCTGATATGATGAAAGATGAGAATATATCCAATGAACCCAAAACAGGATAGACCCCCCAAAAAAATCACCAGGACATATCATCATCAAACTCATCAAAACCAAAGACAAAGAAAGAATCCTGAAAGCAGTAATGGAAAAATGAAAAGTTACCTACAAAGGACAACCAATAAGAATAAGCTCTGATTCCTCAGCAGAAACCATGCTAGCGAGAAGATAATGGGATGGTATTTATAAAACCCTAAAAGACAAAAGTTTCCAACCAAGAATTATATACCCAGGAAAATTGTTTCTCAAATAATGATGGTGAAATTAGGAGCTTTCCAAGTAAGCAGATATTAAGGGAATTTTTTAAAACCAAACCAATCTTACAAGAGATATTAAAGAGATTTCTTTGAACAGAGAACCAATAATAACAAACAACAAGTGACCATTAATACACAAGATGACATAACCCAGAAATCAGCAAAGCTATGGAAGTATCCAAAGTAAAATAAGCTTACAAGATTGTAAATGGGGAACCAGAGACATCAATTGGCAAATGAGGACACCTACAAACCAAAAAGAGGGGAAAAATAGTGCAGTTGTAAAACTTCTAAATGGTGAGGAAGTCAAGAGAGTTGCAAATGGAATGGACTGTTCTAAACTCAGTGAGAAAATTATAAATCACAGGGTAACCTCAAAGAAAAATGATAAACCTTCACATCACAATAAGAAAGAGAACAAGCACAAATATTTAGCAAATACTAAAACAATAGCAATAAAGGAAATAATAACACAATTCATAAACATAATAAGCTCAGCACCGAAATTATATCCAACAAAGAAACCAGGAACACCATGAAAAAAAAAAAACATAACAAAATGACAACAACCAATTCATACTTGTCAATAATTATGCTGAATGTTAATGAATTAAATGTACTACTCAAGAGATGGAGACTTGCAGACTGGATAAGAAAACATAACCCATCAATATACTGTCTACAAGAGACACACCTTAGAGACAAAGACAAAAATAGACTAAAAATCAAAAGTTGGAAAAAGATTTATCAAGCAAATGGCAATCAAAAGAGTAGGAGTGGCAATATTAATTTCTGATCTAATTGACTTTAAGACAAAAAGGACCATAAGGACAAGGAAGTCCATTATATAACGATTAAAGGAACAATTGAACAAGAAGACATAACCATAATAAGTATCTATGGACCCAATGAAAGAGTCCCAAATACATAAATCAGAATTTAACAGAACTGAGAAGGCAAATAGATGAGTCGATAATTATAGTAGGAGACTTTAATGCACTACTTTCAATGAAAGACAGAACAACTGGAAAGAAACTCAACAAAGATGCACAAGAGCTAAACAATACAATCCACCAAATTGACCTTATAGACATCTACAGAGCACTTCACCCAACAACGGCACAATATATATTCTTTTCCTGTACCTATGGAAAATTTTCCATGATAGACCATATGTTAGGCCATAAAGCAAGCATTAATCAATTTTAAAACATTGAAATACTGCAAAGCATCTTCTCAAACCACAATGTTATCAAATTAGAAATGAAAAATGGGAAGATCAATGGAAAAAGAGCAAACACATGGAAACTGAACAACACCCTCTCTAAGAATGAGAGGGAAATAGAATTTTTTAAAAAAATGAAATTAAAAAAAAATTCCTTGAATCAAAAGAGAATGAAAACACAACTTACCAAAATCCTTGGGACACAGCAAAAGCAGTGATCAGAGGCCAATTTATAGCAATAAAGGCACACATCAAAAAAGAAGAACCAAAATCAACACTTTAAACAACATCTCCAACAATTAGAAAAAGAACAGCAAGAAAAGCCTACAGTCACCAGAAGAAAATAAATAATAAAGATTCGAGCAGATATCAATGGAACAGAAAATAGAAAGACAATAGAAAAAAATCAACAATACTAGAATTTTTTTAAAAAAAGATTAATAAAATTGACAAACCACTGGCAAATTTAACAAAGGAAAAGAGAGAGAGAGAATACAAATAACATGAATAAGAAATGAAATAGGCGACATCACAACAGAACCAACTGAAATAAAAAGGATAATATCAGAATACTGTGAAGAACTGTACTCCAATAAATTTGAAAAAAAATCCGGAAGAAATGGACAGATTTCTAGAAACACACCACTTACCTAAACTAACACTGATGAATGTGGAAAAGTTAAACAGATCTATAACAAAAGAAGAAATTGAACAGGTCATAAAAAATTACCAACAAAAAAAAGTCCTGGCCCAGACGGTGTCACAGGAAAATTTTACCAAACGTTCGGAGAAGAATTGACACCAATTATATTCAAACTATTCCAAAATATACAAGAGGATGGAATCCTCCCAAATTTATTTTATGAAGCAAGGATAACCTTGATACCAAAACCAGGCAAAGACATCACTCAAAAGGAAAAACTGCAGACCAATATCCCTCGTGAATATGTTGTTGTTGTTATATGCCGTTGAGTTGGACCCAACTCACAGCAACCTCTCTTTGGGTTTCCAAGGCAGAATCACTATGGAAGTAGATTGCCCAACCTTGCTTCTGAGGAGTGGCTGGTGGGTTTGAACAGCCAACCTTTTGGTTAGCAGTCAAGTGCCTTTAGGCACTATACTACCAGAGCTCCCTCATGAATGTTGTTGTTGTTGTTATGTGCCGTCGAGTCT
>NW_006921709.1:9096458-9097171 GCF_000298275.1 Orycteropus afer afer
AATTAGGAAGAAGTATTCTGCAATGACTTATGTGACAAGGGACTTATCTCTAGAATTTATAGAAAGCTCCAACACCTCAACAACAAAAAGACAAATAATCCAACTAAAAAATGGGCAGAAAATATGAATAGACACTTCACCAAAGAGGATATTCAGGCGGCCAACAAACATATGAAGAAATATTCACAACCATTAGCCATTGTTGTTGTTGTTGTTATGTGCTGTCGAGTTGAACTCATCTCATAGCGACCCCTCCTTGGATTTCCAAGGTGGTATCACTATGGAAGTAGATCACCCAATCTTCCTTCCGAGGAGTGGCTGGTCAGTTTGAAGCGCCAGCCTTCTGGTTAGCAGTCCTTAGGCACTACGCTACCAGAGCTCCCCATTAGCCATTAGAGAGATGCAAATCAAAACAATGAGATACCATCTGGCTCCAGCACTAGTAGCAAAGTTTAACAAGACAGAAAATAACAAATGATGGCAAGGATGTGGAGGGATTGGGACTCTCATACACTGCTGGTGGAAGTGTAAAATGATACAACCATTGTGGAAAGCAGTATGGTGATTCCTTAAAAACTTGGAATTAGAAAAACCATTTGACCCAGCCATTTCATTATTAGGTATATATCCTAAAGAAGTGAGAGCCAGGACAAGAACAAATATATACACACCCCTGTGCATCGCAGCACTATTAACAATAGTCAAAAGATGGA
>NW_006921709.1:9097736-9102678 GCF_000298275.1 Orycteropus afer afer
TTATTATTATTATTATTATGAGAGTGCATGCCCCCCACATATTTCACATGGCCTACATTTTTATGAATCCAAGAATAAATGTATTTTTGGCTAAAAACTAAGAAGTATTTTTAAACTCATAGGGCTGTATTTTCATCTTCTGCAGAGAATAATTTGAAGCAGATGAAGTTGCAACGCAACACTGTTTTATACTGCTCCGGTTTCAGATGTCCTGCTCCCAAAACGTATCCTTTTGGAAATATGTTAACACTTTAATGAAAACTGATCTAATGTTAGGTATCTCAATCCAGAAGCTTGTGCCACCCAAGGAGTAATGAACTGGGAGTTTCCCTATTTATTCAAACTTCTTTGGTACTGCTATGTTTTAACTTAATATTTTCCTGGGGTGAAGGGCATTTGTAGTGGAGAATTTTAGCAAGAAAGTAAAGGAGAGAGGATGGAGGGTGGTCCAAGTAGGTATCAAGATTCCAAACCCTAAAAGAATATAAGGAGCAACTTAGAATATCCTTCAAATACACACTGCTGCTTTCCCCCTGCTATTCCCAGCCCCATGATGGAACAAGACTATGGCTCAGGGAACTTGCAGGATAGAAAAAGAAATAACCCTTCCAACTTATTCTGTTCATGGAATTTTCCAAGGTCAACAATTAAACATCCTTATTCTATAGCTGATCTCAAGGACAAGGCTTGAGTCTTGCTTTCTTTGTATCATCATCACAAGGATAAGTGTCAAAATGCCACTAACATTTTAAATACCAGCATGGTCCACAATGGTGGACAAGTTTGAGCAAGGCTTCCATACTAAGACAGAGTAGTAAGAAAAGCCTGGTGATCTACTTCCTAAAATGAGTTAATAAAACCTTTATACATCATAACAGAACAATGCCTGACTCACTTGTTTGGGACATGTCATTGGGAAGGAGCAGTGGTTGGAGGTTTGGTGGAGGTGAGGGCTAGTCTGGACAAGAGAAACTCTTGGTGAAATGAATTGGCGCAAAGCTGCAACAATGAACTCAAACATGTCAGTGAGACATGAGGATGACATAGGACCAGGCTACTTTTCTTTCTGTTGTACAAGAGGTTGCTATGACTCAGAATTAACTAGACAGTGTCTATCTATCTTGCTGTCAAAGAACATTTCTTGAAGGAGTGATTGGATGAATCAGTGGAAGAAATTGAGACCCAGGTAGGGTATATCTCTTGTCCAAATCACAGAGCTCAGAATGTAACAGAGAACTTTCCACCCTCCATGCAGTCCAGTACACTTGTTCTCAGGAGCCATTCAGAATTCTTAAAAATGCTGCTGGTGTGTATGAGTCCAAGCCTGGGATTAGTTTTCTCTTGGTTACCTTACAGTTAAACCTTAAAACATCCAGGTTAGGTTTAACCTGCATTGCAAACAAGAATTCTATATATTTTAAATTAAGAAGTCCTTCATCCTTGTAAATAAAAGAATTTCAAATAGCCAGTAAAACTAAGCATGTGTGAGCATTGTGCATTATCTTTGTTTCACCCTGGGAAGTAATGAATTTTGATGGACAGCTGGCCATGAGCCATGTTTACAATGCTCCACAGCACAGGGTCATTTCAAGTAGGCAGTGAGGCAGGTAGGTGGGCATATTTACTCTTGTAAAAAGCAATAAAGGAAACCTTTCAAATGTTATAGATTTAAGTCCTTACTAAAATCAAAATTGAGAAAATGTCAATAGCTTTCTGTGGCTAAGAACCTAAGTCTTCCTTCAAAATTTCATTCTGGGCTTGTGAATAATTCTAAGCAAAATAAATAAAATATTATAGGGATTTTGGACTGTCAGTATCTGATTGGGAAAATGACTAGCCTGAGAAAAGGGACTGTAAATTTTACCTCATGGATAGACAGCATGAATAATGAACAAAACACCAACCATCACTGGTACATGATGTACCTTCAGAGTATTGTTTTCCTCATATGCAGAACAGGGATGATGGTACTTCCTGCACACGCTTGTTACAACTAGGATTACTAACAGTATGTTGTTGTCCAATTGACTCTGATGACCCTGTGTATAACAGAATGAAATGCTGCCCAGTCTTGCACCTTCTTCATGATCATTGATGTGTACAGCTACTCTGTATTTTGAGGGCCTTCAAATCTAGGAGGCTCATCTTCCAGTACTATATCAGACAATATTCAGTTGTGATCCATAGGGTTTTCATTGGCTGATTTTTGGAAAGTAGATTGCCATGCTTTCCTAGTGTATCTTGGAAGTCCCACTGAAACTTGTTCTCCGTGGAGAATCCTGTTGGCATTTGAAATATGAAGACATAACTTCTAGCATCATAGCAACATGAGAGCCACTAGATTATGTCAAATTGACAGGTGGGTGATGGACCCTCCTAGGTTAAGTTATGAAAGATAAAAACAAAACTCATTGCTGTTGAATTGATTTGGAATCATGGCAACCTCGTGTATTACAGAGTAGAACTGTTCCATAGGGCTTCCTTGGCTGTAGTCCTTGTGTGGTACAAATTCTTCATGCTAAGAATATAGAATACACCATGGACTGCAAAGAAGAAAAAAATCTGTTGTGGAGAAAGTACACCTGGAATGGTCCTTAGAAGTAAGAATGGTGAGATTTTGCCTCTTGTACTTTGGTAATATTGTCAGGAGTGACCAGTCTCTGGAGATGGATGGACATCATGCTTGGTAAAGTGCAAGGTCAGTGAAAAAGAGAAAGACATTCAACAAGACAGATCAACACAGTGGTTATACCAGTGTGTTTAAGCATAGCAATGACTGTGAGGATGGTGCAGGACTGGACAGTGTTTTGTTCTGTTGTACATATGGTTGCTATGAATTGGAACCAACTCAACAGCACTTAACAACAATAACTGCCATAAAGTTTGGAGGTTTGAAACCACCCAGAAATGCCTCAGAAGATAGGTCTGGTGATCTGCTTCCAAAAGATCACAGCCTTGAAAGCCCTATGAATTAGTTCTACTCTGCACATATGGGGTTGTCATGAGTCCAAATCAACTTAACGGCAACTAATAACAATCTTCATGGAAGCAGATTGCCAGGTCTTTCTTCTGTGGTGCCAATGAGTGGGCTGGAACACCAAACTTCAAGTTAGCAGTCAAGCACAAACCACCCAGGAATGTTTTACTAGTGACAGTATTCATTTATATTAACAAGAATGGCTAAAAATATTCCAGCACTTATCACATGATAAGGCACTGTCTTAAGTATATTTGCTTTGTTTTGTTAATCTGACTTAAAAGAAACTTTGGGCAAATTCTTTATCCTTTCTGTGCTCATTCCTTTATAAAGAACAAAGCTCTGGAAATTAATAATTTTACCTAATTCATAGAGTAATTGTGAAGGTTAAATAAACTAACCAATAAAAATGCTTGCTCCAGTGCATGACCTACATTGTTGTTGCTGTTTGGTGCTGTCAAGTCAGCTCCAAATCATAGTGACTCTATGTACAAGAGAGAACAGATCAAGAAGTCAGTCTCAGGGACCCAGATGAGGAGAGGGAACCCAGGCCATGCCCCACAAGCAGCAAGGTGGGAGGGCAGGAAGAGGACAGAAAAGACAAAGGGGACCATAATAGATTAAGGAGTCAGCTTCAGGAATCCAGGTAAGGGTGGTTGGAGGAGTCCAACAGCTAAGGGAGACAAACTTGTCAGTCGGTTTGTCCTATTGTGGTGACGTGTTGCTTTGAGTTTTGAGGCTGTGCCACTGGTGTTTCAAACCCAGTGGGGTGCAAATGGTGCACAGGTATCAGCCCGGCTTGCAGACTGAGACAGAGTAGGAAGAAGGAGGAGGCCATCCACTTCTCAAATAATTGGCGAGGGAAAACCTTATGAATAGCAGAGAAACACTGTCTGATACATTACTGCACAACTTTACGAATAGTCCAGAAACATTGTCCAATATAGAGGAGGAAGATGAGTCATGTAGCTTAGAAAGCTCTCAAAGTAGGACTGGGCAAGAGCTGCATTATCAGAGTAAAATCAGCCTTCCTTATATGGATGAGGTAAAGCTTTCAAGATCTCCATTTGCAGATGTGGCACCACTCAAATTGAGGAGAAACAGTGGCAAACATGCATTAATAATTGGAACATGGAATGTGCAAAGACTGGGAAATCTACTTCCATAGTGATACTGGCTCGACAATCCAAGGAGCAGTCACTAAGAGTCGGGTCCAACTCCATGGCACATAACAACAACAACAACAACATGAATCGAGGAAAATTGGAAGTTGTCAAAAATGAAATGGAACACAAAAAGATTGATATTGTAGGCATTAGTGAGCTGAAATGGACTGGTTTTGGTCATTTTAAATCAGACAACCATATTATCTACTATGCCAGGAATGACAGTTTAAAGAGGAATGGTGTGGCATTCATCATCACAAAGGATGTCCTGAAGTACAATGCTGTCAGTGATAGGATAATATCCATATGCCTACAAGGAAGACCTGTTGATATGACTATTATTCAAATTTAGGCACCAACCACCAAAGCCAAAGATGAGGAAATTGAAGATTTTTTTATCAACTTCTGCAGTCTGAAATTGACCAATCTTCCAACTAGGCTGTGTCAAATATCACTGGGGACTGGAATGCAAAAGTTGGAAACAAAGAATAATCACCAGTAGTTGGAAAATTTGGCCATGGTGACAAAAATAATGCAGGAACTCACATGGTAGAATTTTACAAGACCAATGACTTGTTCATTGCAAACACGTGTTTTCAACAACACAAATGGCGGCTCTACATGTGGACTTCACCAGATGGAACACATAGGAATCAGATTGACTACATCTGTGGCAAGAGGCGGTGGAAAAGCTTAATGTCTTCAGCCAAAACCAGGTCAGGAGCTGATTGTGGAACAGACCATCAACTGCTCATATGCAAGTTCAAGTTGAAGTTAAAGACAATTAAAACAAGTCCAC
>NW_006921709.1:9104244-9105456 GCF_000298275.1 Orycteropus afer afer
ACCTACTTTGGTCATGTTGTCAGAGGGGACCATTCCCTGGAGAAGGATGTCATGCTTGGTAAGGTGGAGGGTCAACGAAAGAGGGGAAGGCCTTTGACGAGATGGATTGACACAGTGGCTGTGACAATGGGCTCAAGTATAGCAAGGATCATGGAGCTGGCATGGGATCAGGCGGTGTTTCGTTCTGCTGTGCATGGGGTCACTATGAGTCAGAAATGACTCAATGGCACCTAACAACATCTATGTACAAGAGAATGAAACACTGCCTAGTCCTACATCATCCTAACAATCCTTGCTATACTTGAGCTCACTGTTGCAGCCACTATGTCAGTCCGTCTCCTTGAGAGTCTTCTCCTTTTTCACTGACTTTTTACTTTACCTAGCATGGTATCCTTCTCCAGAGAGTGGTCACTCGCAACATGACCAAAGTAGGTGAGACAAAATCTGGGCATTCTTGCTTCCAAGGAGCATTCTGGTTGCACTTAATCCATGACAGATATGTTCTTTCTTCTGGCAGTTCATGGTATTTTCAGTACTCTTGGCCCACACCACAGTTCCAAGACATCAACTCTTCCTTGGTCTTCCTTATTCATTGTTCAGTTTTCCCATGTATTTAAGGCTATTGATAATACCATAGCTTGAATTAGGTGCACTTTTGTCTTCAAAGTGATATCTTTGCTCTTCAACACTTTAAAGAGGACTTATACATCAGATTTGCACAGTGCAAAACATCCTCTGATTTCCTGTCTGCTGCTTCCATGGGCATTGATTATAGATCCAAGTAAAATGAAATCCTGGACAACTTCTATCTTTTCTCCATTTATCATGTTGTTGCTTATTGGTCCAGTTGTGAGCAATTTAGCTTTCTTTATGTTGAGGTGTAATTCATAAAGAATGCTGTGGTCTTTGATCTTCATCAGTAAGTGCTGCAAGACTTCTTCACTTTCAGCATGCATCTGCATATCGCAGGCTGTTAATGGGTCTTCCTCCAATTCCGATGCCACATTCTTCTTATTATAGTCCAATTTCTCAGATTATTTGCTCCACATACAGATTGAATAGGGAACTCTGGTGGCATAGTTCCAAAGGCATTTGACTGCTAACCAGCAGGCTGGAGGTTGAAACCCACCAGCCACTCCTCAGAAGGAAGTTTGGGCAATCTACTTCAGTAGAGATACTGCCTCAGAACCCAAGGAAAGGTTGCTGTGAGTT
>NW_006921709.1:9105806-9108209 GCF_000298275.1 Orycteropus afer afer
GGGGTGTCACAGAAATTGAGATGCCTTGGTTTTCTTCCACTTTGTCCCTTCAGATGCTGCACTCCCCATGTGGCTCCCTCTCTGTGTTCTGGGGTCTGGGAAGCTGATTGTAGGGACTACACTCAAGAGATTCCCTCACCCTCTATCTCCACTGTGCTCAGCTGATGCAGAGTCTGAGCAAAAAGGGGATGGAGAGAAGAAAGTGAGATATGCATAGGAACTGGTGGTGTTCCTGTGGATGTCAGTGATCCTCTGCACACAGCTTTCTCTTTGGGGCTTCCCCCTTTTTCCCCTTCAAGCCTAAGGATAGTGAGAGCTCCCCCTCTGTAACTAGCCTTGGATACTGCACTATCTCTTCTGAATTCCTACTCTTCCCACACTTTTTGAAATAGTCCCTTTATTACATGCTCCCAGAATTGTCCAAAATGAGTGTGCTGTCTATGTTGTGCTGTGATCTGAATGATACAAAAACCATTTGCCCTTGAGTCTATTCCAACTCATGATAAGAGTAGAACTGACTTCCCACTATAGCTTTGAGATTTCTATTCCAACTCATGTGTGTCAGAGTAGAACTGTGCTACATAAGATTTTCAATGGCTGAGTTTTTACAGAAGTAGATTACCAGGTCTGTCTTCTGAGGGGCCTGTGGGTGAACCTGAACCTCTAACCTTTCAGTTAGCAGCTGAAAGCTTAACTGTTTGCACTATCCAGGGACTCCTGAATGATACAGGAGGTTGCTTAACCTTCCATAAATCTCTCTTAAGACCTAAAGAAGGAGTTGGCATTCTCAAGCAGAGGTTTCCTCTTTCCTTCAGTACAGTCCCTTGTACTTTGATATATGTGACATATAGCTATCCTTCCTAATGCTGCCATCTATTAAGGTACTGGTTCACTACCTTGTTTCATTGACATCTTCAGCACCTGTCTCATTATCTTTCAGCACCAACTTGTATATACATCATTTGTACTATCCATCATTTGTATGTAAGACCATGTGGACACCTCACCCTAAAACCTGCTTTTCAGTTCTGGCAACTGTTTCAATAAAGTCACTGTCACCTCCACTTTACTAACTCATTTGCTCTCACCCATACACCTGGCCCTTGTCATCATTCAGAATTGCTGTGCTTCTGAAATATTAACCTAATACATTAGCTTCAGACTGAACTTATTATACTTTTAGTTCTTGTCTTTCTTCACTCCCCCAACACTTAATCTTTAGCCTTATACAGATAACCAGTCCTTCGATCTCTTCTATTTACATCCATTCTACTAGTGCCTTCTGGCATGAGTAGAACAATCAGATGAACATCTGACTACTAACAGAAAGGTTGGTGGTTCACATCCACCGACAGTCACCTGAGAAGAAAAGCCCAGTGATCTAATTCCAAAAAGTCAAGGCCATAAAAACCCCAGGGAGGGAAGTTGTACTGTGACTCACATGAGGTCATCTGTCATGAGTCAGAATCAACTCAATGGCAATAGTTTTTTTTTTTTTTGGGGGGGGGGAGGGGCTCACTTAAACCTAGACTGGAGTCACCCAACACACTCTGACCCATGCTGTAAATTCCTTGAGCCCTTGTCCTTCCATTGTCTCTGTCTAGAAAAATCTGAACTAGGTGTCAATCCTACAGCTGTTTTTTCTTCCTAAGTGAAATAAGATGGAGAGTTAGTGGAGGCAACATAGATAAAAGAAACTCACTAGAAAAAGAAAACTAATTTGGAAATTATAGCATTTATTTCTCTCTAAAATGGAATCTGTTGAGTGGTAGCACAGGAATGGAACGAATACAAGACGAGGTACTGGGGAGACTATATAGGCCTTGCTAACTGCTTGGAGGAGTTGGTATAGAGAGTAGTTGTTAAGATTTGGTGCTTAAAGACAGCTCCAAGACTGAGCATCTGGAAAACAGTGGCAAATCCAGGAGGTACTGCTCTGAGGGAAGAGATGGTAAAAGGCAGAATATTTCAGGACAACAGGAACCTGGCATTAGAGATGTAAGACTATCATTTGGGAGGAAAAAACATCATGACAAAATAATGTTTCCTTGGAGATTGACCCAGATCTCTAAAATATCTTAGTGTCCCCTCCATACACACAATTTTACCCCCCAGCAGAAATGTTTTCATACCTGTCTTTGAACATTTGTGTACACATGCTCACTTTCCTTTAATTACTGTAGTTTTATAAGCATTTCCTAGATTAACAACTGTGATTCATATCTTAAATAAATAATCTTGCAAAATTACATGACCTTTTTCTCTTAGTTCCCTTGGAAAATCAGAAGTTACACAGCAAAGTAAGGTAAAGGATATGGGAATAGTTTCCATTTAATGTACTGTAAAATATAGACTGCCATTTCATTTTGTGTTTTGTTTAACTCAGAATTAATTTTAAACTTT
>NW_006921709.1:9109504-9110206 GCF_000298275.1 Orycteropus afer afer
TCTTTTATAGAACAGAAGCCCGAGTTCACAGGACCTTAGTCTATAGGGACAACCTGAACAACAGCAACTCTTCTACGGTCAAAATAGTTCCTTCCCTACTCTTGGCTCTGACATATTATCCTAAACACAAATAGCATGAGTCATTCCCAATCAGTTCCTTGTCCCTCATGAAAAGAGAAGAGAGGACAAAGTGAACCAAAACCATATACCCCTTGAAATACTGTATGAGAACTCCAGACATTTCCAAGCATTTCTAAATTCCAGGATGAACACAGCTTAGGGTCTCCAGTTGAGGCTTACCCATTCATTCTTCACCTCACCTCTGCAGCAACCAATAGTACACATCATTACTAAGGAAAAGGGACATTAAGGATCATGATAACTCCTGGCATTTTACTATGGTACAGTTGTCACTGTTTGGAGACAAGGTGGTCTCTGAACTCCAGGAACTTTTTCCCCTGAGCATGTAGGCATATTTGTCTATGTGCCTCCCATGCTGTCATCTGGGCTGCCTGCTCCCTCTGGGCTCTAAGTGCCCAGTTATCTAGTGCCTCAATGACTTCCCACTGTAGCTTTGAGATTTCTGAACTTTGTGCTCTTGTCTGCTGTGCTGTGATTCACTACTATGCCTAGAGATTTGTGGAGAAGGGAGGAGAAAATAGGAAAGAGCTGGGATGCTGGTCCAGACAGGAAACATCTTTT
>NW_006921709.1:9111197-9117511 GCF_000298275.1 Orycteropus afer afer
AGGTCTTTGCACATTTCATTATAGTAATTGTTTATTTCTGCTCAAGCTGCTCTTTGAAATCTTCTGTTCAACTCTTTTATCTTGTCATTTCTTCAGTTTGCTTTAGCTACTCTATGCTCAAGGGCAAGTCCTGACATCCATTTTGGTTTTTTCTTCCTTTCTCATCTTTTTAATGACCTCTTGCTTTTTTCATGGCTGATGTTCTTGATGTCATCCCATAATTCTTCTAGTTTTTGGTCATTGGTGTTCATGCATCAAATGTATTCTTTAAATGGTGTCTAAATTCAGGAAGGATATATTCAAGGTCATATTTTGGCTCTCGTGGACTTGTTTTAATTATCTTCAACTTCAAGTTGAACTTGCATATGAGCAGTTGATGGTCTGTTCCACAGTTAGCTCTTGTCCTTGTTTTGGCTAAAGATACCGAACTGTTCCATCACTTCTTGCCATAGATGTAGTCAATCTGATTCCTGTGTGCTTCGTTTGGTGAAATCCACATGTATAGCCACCATTTGTGTCATTGGAGAAAGGTATTTGCAATGAATTAGTCGTTGGTCTTGCAAAATTCTTACACACGATCTTCAGAGTTATTTCTGTCACCAAGGCCAAATTTTCCAACTTTTGCATTCTGGTTCTCCAGTGATAATTAACACATCTTGATTGCAGGTTCAGTCAATTTCAGACTGCAGAAGTTGATAAAGATCTTCAATTTCGTCATCTTTGGTTTGGTGGTTGGTGCATAAATTTGAATAATAGTCGTATTAACTGGTCTTCCCTGGATATTATCCTATCACTGATAGCATTGTACTTCAGGACAGTTCTCTAAACATCCTTTGTAATGAAGAATGCCACACCATCCCTTTTCAAATTGTCATTCCCGGCATAGTAGATCATATGGTTGTATGATTCAAAATGGCCAGAATTTGTCCATTTCAGCTCACTAATGCCTAGGATATAAATGTTTATGCGTTCTATTTCATCTTTGACAACTTCCAATTTTCCTAGATTCATACTTTGTACATTCCATGTTCCAATTATTAATGGATGTTTGCAGCTGTTTCTTCTCAATTTGAGTCATGTCACATCAGCAAATGGAGGTCCCGACAGCTTTACTTTATCCATATTATTAAGGTTGGTTCTACTCTGATGAGGCAGCTCTTTCCCAATTGTATTTTGAGTGCTTTCCAACCTAAGGGGCTTGTCTTATTGAACCCTTTAACACTGTATAGGACAATGTTTCTGGGCTCTTCATAAAGTTGCCTAGTGATGTATCAGACAGTGTTTCTCTGCTATTTATAAGGTTTCCCCTGACTAATTCTTTGAGAAGTGGCTGGCCTCTTTCTTCTTCCTAGTCTATCTCAATCTGTAAGCTGTGTTGAAGCCTGTGCACCATGTCCAACCCTGCTGGTGTTTGAAACACTGATGGCACAGCCTCAAACCTCACAGCAACATTCAAGCCACCATAGTACGAGAAACTGACAGACAAATTTGTCTCCTTAGCTGTTTGAAATCTCTCCACCCTTTCCTTACCTGGAGCCCATGACTCTGTCATCTCTGGTTCCCCCTCTCCTTCCTGCCTCTCAGGGTGGGGCCTGTCTCCCTCCTCTTACCTGGATCCCATAGCTCTCTGTTTGTTAAAGCCAAACATTTATGGTATTTTTGTTACAGCGTCTCCTGATAAGTATGACAACCATCAATATGAAATGGTCTACAATATGTCCAAAACTAAACATTTCCTTTTTCTCCTTCTGTTAATATATCCTTCTGTCCAAACACACTTTCTCTCAGTGCTTATTTCTTTCCCTATCTGTTCTGGTCTCCATTTCTGGCACCACCATCCTCCCATTCTCTTAAGTTTAGAAGTAGACACTATTCATATTGTAGCTGTGTGAATGGCACTTCCAGAATTGTGCAGTGCCCAGTCTGTTTGGTGGTACACCACAAGTCCTGCCCAGGTGTCCACATACAATTACTTTCCAAGTTCTATCTACCTTACATCTCCATTATGTCCTATACCTAACTACTATTCCTTCCAAAATCCACCAAGTCCATCCATTTCCAAATTAATCTTCCTGAAGCCAGATAGGTCATGTCAGTGCAATTGTGAGTTGTTACATCAAATGTCCTAGTCTGGTGTATTCAAATCCTCTGGCCTCTGTGTACTTTCCCACATTTATCCCCATGCTTTACACCATGTTTCAGCCAAGGTGAACTGTTTGCCATTCTCCAGGCAACAGCATCCTTTAATTTTTGGGCTACCTGCTTTGTTTAGGTCCTTCCTTCACTGCTGACATTGATTCAAGTGCTTAAATTCCTGAACTTTGAGTCTTCCCTGCTTCTCTCTACATCTAGATTGTCCCCAATCAGCTGGTATTTATCCCTTTCATGACATCTCTTAGCATTTCATTAACATTTTTCTTAGACTGTTTAAATTCAAGGCATTTGTGTTTGTATCTTAACTCGTTCCTTCAAGTAGTTTACAATTCAGTAAAGGAAATGTGTCTTTGTATGCCTCATAGAATCTACTGTTAACCCTTGTCCCTGTGGTAGAGTGTGTTAATAGGGGAAGGATGGAGAGAAAAAAGATAGAAGAAGGGGAGGGAAGGGAAGGGGAAGAGAAGGAAGGGAAGGGAACAGACAGAAAGGCAAGAGGAGGGGAAAGGAGGACAAGGAAGAGATGGGAATAGAAGGAAAGGGGAGAGGAGGGAAGGGAAGAAAAGGGAAGGGTAGGGAAGAGAAGGGAAGGGAAGGGAAGGATGGAAGAATGGAAGGGCTAGTTTTCTAAATGCCATCAGTTACTATCAGGTGAATTTTAACTTATGGTAACCTATGTGTTTCATAGTGGTACTGTGCTCAATTATGTTTTCAATGACTGATTTTTCAGAAGGAGATCACAGGCCTTCCTTACAGGGTGTCTTTGAGTGGACTTAAACCACCAACATTTCTGTTAGTAGCCAAGTGTGTTAACCATTTTGACCACCCAGAGACTCCTTTCTAAAAACAAGAACCTCTAAAACAGGTTCCTTTCATCTCAGAAAGGGGCATTGGGGTAGTTAAGGTTATGTGTCAAGTTGGCTTTTCCTGGTTTTGAGTGCTGGGCAACTGGATGTAGTTATTCCCCATGATGAGACTGGTAACCAATTCCATGATGGAATCTACTGGAGCAGCTGAGTAGATGCCTTAGAGATGTGGTCTGCTTCCAGTGTATAAGAAGAAGCTTTGAGAAAGGTCTCAACTTTTTGGCACATCTGGATCCTGCATTGGCTGAGTCTTCATCTCAGTGGCCTTTCATGTTGTCTGCCAATCTTGAGACTGTTTCTAGACTTGAACTAAAGGCCTGCTTTGAAGTTTGATAATTTGGGGACTGTGCCATTTTACTTCTTGACTTTTGGTTTGTCTGTCTCAGCAGCTAGCAGCTGCCTGAATTAAGAGAAGTCTTCAGCTCCATTGGAATGGGAACAAGTGGCAGAGCTGAAGCTCAAGGTCAAGTGAGGGCCTTCACCCAGCCCCTAGAGCTTAGAACTTCAAACACAGACTTTTAGCTTCTTAAGTGGTAAGAGAATTAATCCTTATTTGTTAAAACCATCCACGTGTAGTATTTTCTGTTAGAGCAGCACTAGAGGACTAAAACAGGCATGTTAAGATCCAAAATTGTTATTGTTTTCCTTTATTGTTGTTACAAGGAAATTCTGAGGACCTCAGCCTACAGAACCCTGAGATCAGAATAACTAAAAGATACCTGGATACCAAAGCCAAACACTTGGAGAGGGATCAAAATTGGAGACCTTGGAGGCAGTGGGAGGAAAATATGCAACAAAACTCAAAATTGTAAAAAACGACAAGGCTTATAGAGACTGGTGAAACCCCTGAGACTATGGCCCCTAGATACTCTTTGGGACCTGGACTGAACTCACTCATGTGGCTTAACCTTTAGCCAAACAATAAACAGGGCTACAAAGTGAAAAACTACACCGTAGAGTTGCACCCTTTAGAAAAATCAACCATGGGAGATAAGAATGGCAGAATTTGTGCAGAGAGATAGCTCAGAGGGTAGGAATGCACAGAAAAGAAGGACACAGTGAGGAAGTGGGAAGAGAGCTGTCACATTGTGGGGACAGCAACCAATGTTACAAAACAAAATGTGTATGAACTATTGAATGAAGAAATAATTTGCTGTGTAAAATTTCACTCAAATAACAATAAAAAGTTAAAAAAAAAAAAGTTTAGACCAAATCACAAAACTGTGAAAATAATATCAGAAACAGAGGAGAACCACTCTCATTTCTTTTGGAAGAATTAAAGGAAAGCATTAAAGAGCCACATCAAAAGATGAGGGGCTGCTGCCCTTTGTAACATGGACCCCGATTCATTTAACATTGAGGAACTAATAACACTGATGGATCTGTTTACAATCGCTACACAATGGTTCATACTGCCAAAGAATGTGTGACTTACCCTCTGATCTGACATGCAATGAATAGAGGAACCATATATATATGTGTGTGTGTGTGTGTGTGTGTATGTGTGTGTGTATATATATATATATGTCAATATGTATACACACACACACACACCCCCCCCACATACATACATATATAACATAGTTGTGGGTGCTGGGAAAGAATGCTGAAAGTACTATGGACTGCTAAAAGAACTAACAAATCTGTCCTGGAAGAAGGGAAGCCAGAATGCTCCTTAGAAGTGAGAATGGCCAGACTTCGTCTCACCTGCTTTGGTAATGATGTAAGAAGGGACCATGCCCTGGAGAAGGATATCATGCTTGGTAAAGCGGAGGGTCAAAGAAAGAGGAGAAGGCCCTCAATAAGATGGATTGGCACAGTGGCTACAACGATGGGGTCAGATATAGCAGGGATTGTGGAGCTGGCACAAGACTGGGTAGTATTTCGTTCTGCTGTACATAGGGTCACTATGAGTCAGAGATGAATCTGCGGCACCTGACAACAACAACATATAGTGCCTAAGGCACTTGACTGCCAACCAGAAGGCTGGTGGTTCAAATTTACCAGCCACTCCTCGGAAGGAAGATGGGGCAATCTACTTCCATAGTGATACTTCCTCGACAACCCAAGGAGGGGTCACTATAAGTCAGTCCGACTTGATGGCACAATTCAACAACACAACAACATAACATACGGGAGCTCTGGTAGTGTAGTGCCCAAGGCACTTGATTGCTAGCCAGAAGGCTGGCAGTTCAAACCCACCAGCCACTCCTCAGAAGGAAGATGGGGCAATCTACTTCCATAGTGATACTTCCTCAGAAACCCAAGGAGAGGTTGCTATGAGTCGTGTCTGACTTGATGGCACATAACAACAACATAACATATATAAACAAGCAGAGCAACAACAGAATGAAACACTACCTGGTCCTGTGCCATCCTCATGATTACTACTATACCTGAGCCCATCATTGCAGCAACCATATCAATTCATCTTGTTGAGGGCCTTCCCCTCTTTCATTGACCCTCCACCTTGCTAAGCATGACATCCTTCTCCAGAGAATAGTCCCTTCTGACAACATAACCAAAGTAGATGAGACGAAGTCTGGCCATTCTCTCTTCCAAGGAGCATTCTGGCTGCACTTCCTCCAGGACAGACTGGTTAGTTTTTTTAGCAGCCCACAGTACTTTCAGCATTCTTCACCAAAATCATAACTCAAAAGCATCAACTGTTTTTTTGGTCTTCCTTATTCATTGTCCAGCTCTCACATGCATGCAAGGTGATCGAAAATACCATGGCTTGTATCAGGCACACCTTAGTCCCCAAGGAGACATCTTTGCTCTTCATTACTTGAAAGAGATCCTATGCAGCCAATTTTCCCAGTGCTATACATCATCCAGTGTCCTGACTTCTGCTTCCATTGGTGTTGATTGTAGAACCAAACAATGCGAAGTCTTTTGACAATTTCAAACTTCTCTCCATTTGTCATGATGTTCTGGAATTCCCATTCTTCTCAATGTTACCCATAATTTGTTGTGATCCACACAATCAAATGCTTTTGCATAGTCAATAAAACACAAGTAGACATCTTTCTGGTATTCTCTGCTTTGAGCCAAGATCCATGACCCCATTGCTACAGCCACCGTGTCAATCCATCTTTTGATCATTGGTATTCAATGCATCAAATCTATTCTTTAGATGGCCTCTAAATTCAGAAAGGATATATTCAAGGTCATATTTTTTTCTCTTGTGGACTTGTTTTAACTGTCTTCAACTTCAAGTTGAACTTGTATATGAACAGTTGATGGTCTGTTCCACAATCAGCTCCTGGCCTTGTTTTGGCTAAAGATAGTGAG
>NW_006921709.1:9120239-9120924 GCF_000298275.1 Orycteropus afer afer
TGCTCTGATTATTAATGGATGTTTGCAGCTGTTTCTCCTCAGTATGAGTCATGCCACTTCAGCAAATGGAGGTCCCAAAAGCTTTACTTTATCCAAATCATTAAGGTTGGTCCTACTCTATGAGGCAGCTCTTTCCTAGTCATATTTTTAGGGCCTGCCAACCTAAGGGGCTTGTCTTCCTGCACTGTATAGGACAATGTTTCTGGGCTGTTCATAAAGTTGCCCAGTAATGTATCAGCCAGTATTTCTCTGCTATTTGTAAGGTTTTTCCTGGCCAATTCTTTGAAAAGTGGATGTCCACTTCCTTCTTCCTTGTCTGTCTCAGTCTGTAAGCTGCATTGAAACCTGTGCACCATGTGCAACCCTGTTGAAACACTCATGGCATAGTCTCAGGCCTCACAGCAACATGCAAACCACCACATTACGACAAACTGACAGACAAGTTCTTCTCGCTTAGCTGTTTGAAACTTCTCTGCTCTCCCCTTACCTGGATCCTGCTGTTTTCTTGTCCCCAGCTTTCTTTCCCAGGCCTGTCTCTCTCCCTAACCTGGATCCTGGCACTTCATCATTCCCAGTTTTCCCTCCTTCTGCCCCTTGGGTAGGGTATATATGTATGTATGTATGTATGTGTGTATGTATGTTTCATATATATATATATATATATATATATATATTTATGAAACCA
>NW_006921709.1:9121580-9123489 GCF_000298275.1 Orycteropus afer afer
GTCTGATTATGTTAATGAGTTAATACCAGAGTTGATTGGGATTCTATACCTAATCACTTCTGAGTGGTAAAAAGAGCAGAATAGATGCAGAGATACACACATTGGAAAGAGAAAGACAGAAAATGAAGACACATGCAGGTAAAAGCTCAGGGACTCTATGCCTTGATTCATACTTTCAGCTTCCAGAATTGTGAGGAATAAATTTCTATACTTCAAGGCCATAATTATGTGTGTGTGTTCTGTGTATGTGTGTTGTGGTAGTTAAGTTTGTGTGTCAACTTGGCTGGGCCTGGTTGAATGCCTGGGCAGATGGATATAGTTTTTCCCATGATGAGACTGGTAATCAACTCCATGGTGGAATCTACTGTGAGCAGCTGAGTAGCTGCCTTAGGGATGTGGTTTTCTTCCTGTGTATAAGGAGAAGCCTTGGGGATAGTCTCTAGCTTATAGCACACTTGAACCCTGCATGCAGCCCTGTCGTTGTTTAGCAGCCTGCCATGCTCTGCTGACCTTGGGATTTTCAATGGACTTGAATTAATGGCCTGCCATGTGGTTTGGTAACATTGAGACTGTGCCTTTTTACTTGTCAACCTTGGACTTGTCAGTCTCAGCAGCCAGCATCTGAGTAAAGAAAAGCCTCCAGCTTCAGTGGGCCAGGAGCAGGAAGCAGAGCTGAAGCCCAAGGTTGAGGAGGTTTCACCCAGCCCCAAGAGCCTGGAACTTTGAACTTGGACTTAAAGCCTCCAAACCATGACAGAATAAACTCTTGTTCAAGCCATCCCATTAGTGATATCTTCTGTTAGAGCAGCACTAGGTAACCAGAACATTTATATATGTTTCTATATGCATGTATGTGTATATACACTATATATAGTTCTCCCTTCCCCTCAGGGAAAGTGGAATGACAACTTTTACAAAACTAACATTGCAAGGATGCTTTGCCTTGGAGTTTCTCTGTTCTCTAAGACAGTCTGTATTTTGGACTAAAACTTATTTTCTGAAATGGTGAATAGGTTATATGGTCTCAGTGTTTAACATTATGTTTCATTAAGGTATTTTATGATCTACCAAGTTTTCCCTAAAATACCCATCCTCATACATATTCATTTAAATTTTATAAAACAATCATATTTTTACCCTCCCCCATCACATATTGCTGAAATAGAGTTGCATTTCTTAGAGGTTTTATTTCCCAAGCTTCTCTCAGTCATCCCTCTTTGCTTCCCATACATTGTCATTTTTTCTCTCTTTGTTGCAGATATTATGAAATACAAAGGGAGAAAGTCAATGATGAATTGGGATTGGGGAGGATGGAAGGCCAAGTGGGAGTGGAGAGAAGGGAGAGGTGGATCAGTCTTCTTCTAAGATATATAAACTTTTTGGGCTTGTGACTCTTTGATAAGGAGCATAAATAAAAAGCTATTTTATAGGACAGGTCCAAAAGACTGCTCTTGCTACGTCATCATAAAAAATATAAGACGTCCCAGCTCCAGAAATCTTATGTCCAATGGGAAAGACAGATATTTACTAGTTAATTATTCAAATAAGTACAGAAGTGCTGAGGAGTGTTACATAGTGTATGCAAGCATGTAATAGGGATTGACCTTGTCAGGTCAGTCAAGGAAATCTTCCTTGAAGAAGCAGCAGCAGAGATGAGATCTGAAGGATGATGAATAAGGACTGATTAGACAAAGGAGTGTGGTTTTGTCCAAGGCCATTCTTGGCATGGGTATGGACATATACAAAGCCCCTTGGTGGAAGAGAACATGACCCAAATGCAATATGGAGACAAGACTTTTGTCTTTAAGTCAATTTGATCAGAAATTAATATTGCCACTCCTGCTCTTTCACAGTTGCCATTTGCTTGATATATCTTTTTCCAACCTTTGATTTTTAGTCTATTTTTGTC
>NW_006921709.1:9136593-9138654 GCF_000298275.1 Orycteropus afer afer
AGTCAAGTGCCTTAGGCACTACACTACCAGAGCTCCCGTGTGTGTGTGTTTGTGTGTGTATTTTTTCTCTCCAACCTATCTAGGAATTCCTCACCACCTCATTCCTGGTAACCAACAGAGAAATTTCACTTCCATGTACAAACCTTTCCTTCACTTTTTACAGTAATAGACTAATATAGTATTTGTCCTTCCGTGAGTGACTTATTTCACTCAGCATAAAGTCTTCCAACTTCATCCACATTATGTGGTATTTTGCAGATGTTACATTATTCTTTATTGTTGCATAGTGTGTATGTACCACAGTTTGGTTATCCATTTCTCCAGTGATGAGCACTTAGGTTGCTTCTGACTCTTTGCTATTGTGAATAGTGCTGTGATGAACTTGGGTGTGCATATATTTATTGTTTCCTGGCTCTCACTTCTTCAGGATATATACCTAGTGATAGGATTGCTGGATCAAATGGTCTTTCTGTCCCCAACTTTTTAAGGAAACAGCATACCAGTTTCCACAGTGGTTGTATCATTTTATAGCAGTGTATGAGAGTTCCAATCTCTCCACATCCTCACCAGTATTTGTTATTTTCTGTCTTGTTGAACTTTGCTATTAATGCTGGGGTGAGATGATATCTCATTGCAGTTTTAATTTGAATCTCTCTAATGGCTAATAATCACAAACATTTCTTCATGTGTTTGTTGGCTGTCTGAATACCGTCTTTGGTGAAGTGTCTGTTCATGGCTTCCACCCATTTTTTAATTTAATTGTTTGTCTTCTTAATGTTGAGGTATTGCAGTTTTCTATAAATTTTAGAGATAAATCCTTTGTCAGCTATGTCATTACCAAACAAACAAACAAACAAACTCACTGCTGTTGAGTTGGTCCCAACTCATAGCGACCCCTCCTTGGGTTTCAGAGACAGTATCTCTATGAAAGTAGATTGCCCAGTCTTCCTTCTGAAGAGATATGTCATTGTTGAATATTTTTTCCTGATCTCTAGGTTTATTTTTACTCTTTTGAAGAAGTCTTTTGATGCACATAAGAAGTTAATTTTTAGAAAGTCCCAATCATCTTGTTTATCTTCTGCTGTTTGTGCATTTGGGGTTATGCATGGTAGTCTATGCCATAAATTAGGACCCCTAAGTTTGCCCCTATTTTTTCTTTGATGAACTTCATAGTTTTAGGTTTCACATGTAAGCCTTTGATCCATCTGGAGTTAGTTTTTGTGTAGATCTTGTTTAATTTTTCTGCAAATGGATATCCAATTTGCCAGCACCATTTGTTAAAAAGACTATCTCCTCCTCATTGAATGGCTTTCGGCTCTTTGTCACAGATTAGCTGACCATAGGTGAATGGATCTATTTCTGTGTTCTCAATTCTGTGCCACTCATCTATGTGTCTGTTGTTGTACCAGTGCCAGGCTTTTTTGACTACTGTATAACCTATATAGTAGGTTTTGAGATCTTGGAATGTGAGACCTCCAACTTTGTTCTTCTTCAGTAGTTCTTTGCTTATCTGAGGTCTCTTTCCCTTCCATATAAAATTAGTGATTGGTTTTACAATGTCTTTAAAGAATGGTGTTGGGATCTGAATCCAGATTCCATTGAATGTATAGATTGCTTTGGGTAGTATTGACATTTTCACAATGTTCAATCTTCCTGTCTGTGAGCATAGTATGTTTTCACATTTATGTAGATCTCTTATACTCACTTGAAGTAGTGTTTTGGAGTTTTCTTTGTATAGGTCTTTTGTGTTCCTGGCAAGATTTATTCCCAAGTATCTTAATTTTTTTGGTAGCTATTGTAAATGGAATCAATTTCCTTATTTCATTCTCAGAGACCTCTTTGCTGATGTAGAGGAATACAACTGATTTTTGTATGCTGTTTTTATATCCCGCTACTATGCTAAATCTGTCAACTAGTTCCAGTAGTTTTCTGAGTCTCTTGAAGTTTTCTATGTATAGGATCATATCATCAGCAAATAGGGATAGTTTTACTTCTTCCTTACCAATTTGTATGCCTTTGATTTCCCTGGCTAGGACTTCCAATACAAAGTTTAATAGATGT
>NW_006921709.1:9138982-9151198 GCF_000298275.1 Orycteropus afer afer
ATATATATATGTTGTTGGAATCTATTGGCTAGGATTTTGTTCAAGATTTTGGTATCAGGGTTATGTTTGCTTCATAAAATGACTTTGGGAGGATTCCATCCTTTTCCACATTCTGGAATATTTTAAGTAGGATTGATATAAGCTCTTCTCTGAATGATTGGTAGAATTCTCCAGTGAAACCATCTTGGCCAGGACTTTTTTTTGTTGCTGTTGGTAATTTTTTTATAACCTGCTAAATTTCTTCTTTTGTTATGAGTCTGTTCAAATTTTCTACCTCAGTCTTTGCTAGTTTAGGTAAGTAATGTGCTTCTAGAATTCTGTCCATTTCTTCTAGGTTTTCAAATTTGTTGGAGTACATACAGTTCTTCATAGTGTCCTGATATTTTCCTTTTTATTTCAGGTGTTTCTGTACTGACATTGTCAATTTCATTTCTTATTTGTGTTATTTCTGTCCTCTCCCTCTTTTCCTTTGTTTAATTTGCCAGTAGTTTGTTAATTTTATTAATCTTTTCAAAGAACCAACTTCTAGTTGTGTTGATTAATTCTATTGTCTTTCTATTTTCTGTTTCATTTATTTCTGCTCAAATCCTTATTAATTCTTTTCTGGTGATTGTAGGCCTTTTTTTCCTACTCTTTTTCTAATTATTGGAGTTGTGCAGTTAAGGTATTGGTTTTGGTGCTTTCTTCTTTTTTGATGTGTATATTTTTTTGCTATAAATTAGTCTCTGTTCATTGCTTTTCCTATATCCCAAAGATTTTGATATGTTCTATTTTCATTCTCATTTGATTCAAGGAATTTTTTAAAATTCCATTTTTGTTTCTCCTGTTACCTACTTGTTGTTATTCATTTTCACATGTTTGCTATTTTTCCATTGGTCTTCCTAACATAGATTTCTAATTATATAGCATTGTAATCTGAGAGGGTTTGAAGTATTTGAAGTATTTCAGTGTTTTAAAATTTATCGAGGCTTGCTTTGTTCCATGTGTGCTGGAAAAAAAATGTATATTTTACTGTTGTTGGATAAAGTGCTCTATAGATGTCTATAAGGTCAAGTTGGTAGATTGTATTGTTTAACTCTTCTGCATCTTTATTGAGTTTCTATTCAGTTCCTCTAGATTTTACTGAACTTGGTGTATTAAAGTCTCCTAATATTTCTGTGGAGTCTTCCATTTGCGTTTTCAATTTTGTTAAAGTCTGATTTATGTATTTTGGGGCAAATTCATTGGGTATGGAGATTTTTTTTATGGTTATGTCCTCTTGTTCAATTGATCCTTTAATTGTTATATTATGTTCTTCCTTGTCTCTTATGATCATTTCGTCTTAAAGTCTATTTTATCAGAATTAATATTGCCACTCCTCCTCTTTTTCCATTGCCATTTGCTCAACATATCTTTTTCCAACTTTTGATGTTTAGTCTGTTTTTGTCTTTCTGTCCAAGGTGACTCTCTTGTAGATAGCCTATTGATGGGTCCTGTTTTCTTAACAAGTCAGCAACTCCCTGCCTCTTGAGAGGTGATTTAATCCATTAACATTCAGTATAATTATCAATAAGTGTGAATTTGTTGCTGTCATTTTATTATGTGTTTTTTCATGGTGTTGCTGACTTCTTTGTTCCATATAATTTTCTGTACTGAGCTCATTTTGTTCATGAATCCTGTTATCAATTCCATCATTGCTATTGTTTTAATATTTGCTAAATACCTGTGTTTGCCCTCTTTTTCACTTTGATGCAAAGGTTTATTATTTATATTTTAGGTTACCATTGTGATTTATAATTTCCTTCCCAAGTTTAAGAAGTCTGTTCTATCTTTCAATTGTCTTGACTTCCTCACCCTTTAAAACTTCTGAGATTACACTATTTGTTCCCTGTCTTTAGTTTGTAGTTGTCCTTATTTACCAGTTGATGTCTCTGGTTCCCTGTTTACAGTCTTGCAAGCTTATTTCATTTTGGTTACTTCTATAAATGGCTTGTTTTCTGGGTTATGTCTTGTGTATTAGTCATCAGTAGTTGTTTGCTGTTGTTGGTTCTCTGTCCAAAGGACTCTGTTTAGCATCTCTTATAAAGTTGGTCTTGTTTTAACAAATTCCCTTCCTTTATGCTTATCTGGAAATGTCCTAATTTCACCATCATATTTGAGGGACAATTTTGCTGAGTATATAATTCTTGGCTGGGAATTTTTCTTTTCAGGGTTTTATGTTTATCATCCCATTGCCTTCTTCCCTGCATGGTTTCTGCTGAGAAATAAGAGTTTAGTCTTATTGGCTGTCATTTGTAGGTAACTTTTCATTTTTCCCATGCTGCTTTCAGGAATTTGTTCTTTGTCTTTGGTTTTGATTAATTTGATTATGTTATGTGTTGGTGATTTTCTTTTGTGGCCTATGCTGTTTGAGATTTATTGAACTTCTTGAATTGATGTATTCTTGTCTTTCATCATATCAAGGAAATTCTCTTCCAACAAATCTTTGACAATTTTCTCTGTCATTTTAGTTGTCTCTTCTTGTTCTGGAATTCTGACTACATGTAGGTTATTTTCCTTGAGGGTGTCTCATATGAACCTTAGACTTTCTTCATTTTGTTTTGATCTTTTTTTCTGAGTCAGCCCTTAACAAAGAAGTATTGAGATATCTTTCTTCAATCTCATTAACTCTGTCTCCCATGTGTTATCTATTTCTGAAATCTTAGTATTAATCTTCTGGATTTTTATTTGTTGTTTTTGTAAAATTTCTAATTTTTTGTTTAATTTGTTCATTTGTTCTTGTATTGTTTTCCTAAATTATTCTAGGGTTTTGTCTGTGGTTTCATTGATCTGTCTTTCAATCTGTTGAGATTCTTTTGAATTCTTTACCAGGGAGTTCCAATGCTGCTTCTTCCTCAGGGATGTTTTCTCAGTTTGTAGCCTGGTCCTTTGTTTCTACTACTTTATCTTGTTTCTTTGTTTGCACTGGGTGGTCAGTTGTTTCCAACTGAGAAACATTGTTATGTTATTGTATTTATGTTTAATTTGTGGTTGTATGTTGAATCAACTCAATATTTTTTTTCCCTTTATTTATTTATTTTTTTTGATATGTCTGTGTGAGCAAGGTACTGTGCTACTCTATTCACTAGTTATTGTCACTTAGGCACTCACTACATGTATCCTAGTGGGTGTGGTAGAAAATGAGAGTGTGTGCACATATCATTGTTAGCTGTTTGTAAAGAGCAGTTGAGGGTGAGTTGAGCTGGCATTGGCCACATCTGTCATTGGTCAGTTGGTGCAAAAGCAAGTTGTGGCCCTCATGAAATGGGTGGGGCTGCAGGAGGTGCAGGCATTGTTGGATTGTGTGGGAACAGGTGATGTCTTCCACTCAGATTAAAAAAAAAATTAAAAACCACACACACACAAAATAAAAACAAGAGAACAAAAAACTCAAACCACATAAACAAACAGGAACGATTGCAAGAAAAAGGCAATAAATGAGAAGAAAAATTTAAAATATATATACATGACCAAAAAAAGAGAAAGTTAATGAATAAAAGAGGAAGGAAAAACAACAAAATACAATATCTGGGGGGAGGGGGTGGGATAAAAAAAAGAAAAGAGAAAGAGTGAAAGAATAGTAAAGATAAAATGGGAGAACTAGAAAAGGGAAAAGAAGAAATGAGAAAAACCAAAAGAAAGAAAAAAGAAAGGGAGCAGGAGAAGGGAAGAGAACTAAAACAAAACAAAACAAAAAACATGTAAGGGAATGAGAATAAATAAATAAATATTAAAAGGAAGAAAGGAGGAAGATAAAAAGAATAATTTAAAAATAAACCAACAATATAACTGTTGGCAGGGGAGCATGGCACCCAGGCTCTGTCATGGCACAGACCAAGATGGAATTCCTGCTGGTCAAGAAGGTGTGTGGAGGCAGGGGATGGCCACACTTCTGTTCACCAAGAGAGTGTGGGGTATAAGAGTAACAGAAGTCATCAGCCTCCAGGGCGGTTGCTTGTGCTGTCCTTGGCAAGCAGAGCCTATTCTTAGGTCCCTGTCCAGTTCAGAACTGTCACTTGCATATATTCAAAATGGCTGCACCACCAAGACAACCAACAGTCCCTAGCTCTGTTTGTCTCCTTCTTCCCTGTTTTCTTTTATGCTTGTTAGGCACCAGTACAGTACTTGCCCATGTAGTCCTTGGTGAACAGAGCTGATTCTTAGGTTGTTACTGGGTGGCTCTTGCAAATATTCAAAATGGCTGTACCTTCAGGATGGCCAACACTCTGCAGCTCTGTTTGTCTTCTTACTCACTGTTTTAATTCAGGTTTTTCTACTATTTGTTATTTAATGCACTTCTTTATCCTTCCCTTAAAATTTTAGGGTTCCAGGATCATCTTCTATATCAGTTTCAATTGATTTCTCATTGTTTTGTTGTAGAGGATCTGTGTAGCTTGTCTGACTGTTCTGTCATCTTGCTGGAATGCTGACCTTTTGTTTTCTTTGTGTATGATGTTCTTGATGTTATCCCACAACTCATCTGGTCTTTGATCATTGATTTTCTATGAACCAAATCTATTCTTCAGATGGTCTCTAAATTTAGGTGGGAAATAATCAAAGTCATATATTGGCTCCTGTGGACTTGTTTTGGCTTCAACTTAAACTTGCATATGAACAATTGATGGTCTGTTCCACAGGAAACCCATGGTCTTGTTCTAACTAATGTTATTGAGTTTCTCCCTTGCCTTTTTCCATAGACATAGTGAATTTTATTTCTGTGTATTCCATATGGTGAGGTTGACACATATAATCACCATTTATGTTACTGAAAAAAGGTATTTGCAATGAATAAGCCATTGGTCTTGTGAAATTTTATCATGTGATTTCCAACATCATTTCTTTCACTTAGACCATATTTTCCAACTAGCAATGCTGTTTCTTTGTTTCCAATTTTTTCATTCCAATCACTAGCAATTATCAATACATTTTGATTGCATGTTTGGTAAATTTCAGACTGTAGAAGTTGGTAAAAATCTTCAATTTCCCCATCTTTTGCTTTTGTTATTGGTGCATAAGTTTGAATAATAATAGAATTACCTGATTTTCCTAGTAGGTGTATAGATATTGTCCCATCACTGACAGTATTATACTTCAGGATAGATTGTAAAATGTTCTTTTTGATGATAAATGCAACACCATTCCTTTTCAATTTGTCATTTGTAACATAGAAGACTATATGATTGTCTGATTCAAAATGTCCAAAGCCAGTCATTTCACCTCATTAATGCCTAGAATATCAAACTTTATGTGTTCCATTTCATTTTTGACAACTTCTAATTTTCCTAGATTCATACTTTGCATGTTCTACATTCCAGTTGTCAATGAATGCTTGCATGTTTCTTCCCACTTTGAGTTGTTCCCCATCAACAAAAGAAAGTCCTGAAAGCTTTACTCCAACTACATCATTAAAGTTCACTCTACTTTGAAGAAGTAGCTCTTTCTCAGTTGTATTTTGAGTGCCTTCCAGTCTGAGGGGCTCATCATCTGGCACTATATCAGGTAATGTTTCACTGATATTCTTAAATTTTTCCAGCAATATATTAAACAGTGTCTCATTGCTATTTATTTGGCTTTCAGTGGCTAATTTTTTTTGAGAAGGAGATGGTCCCTTCCTTCTTCCCAGTCTGTTTCAGTGTTGAAGCTCCTCTGAACATTTTAGCATGTTTTGTTAATTACCATGTCTCCAATACCTGAAGTAATACAGTGAAACCTGCAAAAGTCAGAACGTATGTAAGCCAGAAACCTGTCAGAGAAAGAAAATTCAAGTAGTTTCCACTAAATAGAGAGTGATAGCAAAGTGGCAACAGCTCTGTGTCAAAGGCAGAAAACTTGTGAGATTCTGATAAACAAAGTAATCCTGTGGAGTTTGTGCTCCCATAGATTTCACTTTATCTGCCACAAAATCTCATAGTCCTTATCTGTTAGAGGGATGAAGTATTTAATAAATATAGATTATTTCAGATGGTGACATATGCTAATAAGAAGACTAAACCAAAGTAAATGGGATAGAAGTTCCTGTGTGGTGCAAATGGTTAGCATGTTGGCTGCTAACCAAAAGGTTGGAGGTTCTTGTCCACCCAAAGGTGCCTCAGAAGAAAGTCCTTATGATCTAATTCTGAAAAAATCAGTCATTGATGACCATATGCAGTACAGTTCTACACTGACAACACATGGGTATTCATTAGTCAGAGTCAACTCTACATTTTTTTTTTTTTTTAACTGGGGTAGAGGGTAAGAAGAGGGAAGAGATTATTTTAGTTTTGGTGACATTCTCTTATAAGGTGACCTTTGAGCAGGCATCTGAAAGAAATGAGACATATTGCAAATAAAGGGAAGAACCACTTGCCATCAACTCTAACTCATAGCAATCCCATATGTATCAGAGTAGAACTATGATATCAAGGATAGGAAAGAAAAACTAAGGGCAATGGTAAACACATGGAGGAAGTGACAAGAAGGCTATTATATTGTGGAGATTGCAATCAATTTCACAAAACAAAATGTTCATGAATTGTTGAACGGTAAACTGATTTCCTTTGTGAACTTTCACCCAAATCACAATTTTAAAAAAAGAAAGAAAGGAAGTAGACCACCAGAACTTTCTTCCAAGGGACCTCTGAATGGGCTCAAACTTCCAACATTTCAGTTGGCAGATGAGTGCATTAACTGTTTGCACCACCCAGGGACTCTATAGAAGAGGGAAGAGCAGGTATAAAATCTCTCAGGAAGAGTGCACTGGGGAATCATCTGCCCATAGGTAGGAGATTAAACCAATGGCATGAATGAGATTTCCTAGGAGAGAGCATGGAGTGAGAGGAGAAAAATGTTTATGCACATAGGATAAACCTGTGGAAAAGACAGAGAAGAGAAAACCCAAGAGAATGTTGAGTTATAGAAACCAAGGGAGGAGAGTGTCCTGAGAGGGAAGGTATGGCCAGCACTCTCTGATACTCCTGGGAAGTCAGGCAGCTATGGACTGAAAATGTCCTTGGACCTGAATGACATGAGGGTCATTGGTGATCTTGGCTACTGCTGCTTTGTTGGAGAGATTGCAATTGTGTGAGTGAGTGAGTGAGTGAGTCCAGATTGGAATCAACTGAGGAGTGTGTGGTAGGTGAGGAAAGCTAGACTTGACTATATACAATTATGAAAGAAACAGAGACATGAAAGTATAGATGGGAGCTGCTGAGGTCAAGGGCGGAATTCTGACTAGATACTAATTTTGCCCTTTACTTTCCATGACTTTATGCAGTGTGTATGGTTAGAACATTAGCCAGTAGGGAGGGAGACCAGCAGCTGGGAGGGGAGATACTGTGTCCCTCTAAGTCATTCCTCTATGTTAAAAAACAAAAGTGAAGGCAAATGTTAAAATTCTACCCAAAGTGGAGCAGGAATAGTGCCTAGGGGTCAGCTGAGATTCTGGACCTTCCTTCCTTCCTCCCTCCCTTCCTTCTTTCCTTCCTTCAACAGCTCACTGGCAAGGAGTATGTAATTGTAACCTTGGAACAAACAGGATTGATAACAATGACAATACTACTTACTGAACATTATCATTTGCCAGATTCTGATCTGGATCCCTTACATGTATAACTCATTTGATCCTCACCCAGCCCTGTGAGATGGATACATCATTAGTCCCTTTTTACAGATGAGAATACTCAGGTGTAGAGAGGCTAAGGAGCTTGCCCAAGGTCACATAGTTGTAAGTGGTGAAGCTGGAATACAAATCCAGAACCCATGTTCTCAACCATTAAGAACAGAGTCTGATTTGTGGCATCAAATAGCAGGTGTCATCTATTTACTAGTTCAGCAAACACTTATTAAGCACTTGCTGTTATTAAGTGCTGGGGGACACAGATAAGTTAAACATAGTCCCACAGCAAAATTAAACAAAGTCCTTCCCCTTAAATAGCATATATAAGGTGGGGAAAACTGATACTTAATACTTAAATAGTCAGTAAAATGTAGTATGATGAATGTTATAGAGGAGAAGGGCATGGTGTTGAGGGTGTACATAAGCCAGCTCTTGGAGATTAGGAAAGGCTCTTTCAAGGAAGAGATGGAGAATAAATGAATTCTGAAGAAGTAGATTTTCCAGCAAGGTGTTAGAATAGGCAGACAAGCTACACAGACCCTCTGCAACAAAGCAATGAGAAACCAATTGAAACTGATACAGAAGACAATCCTGGAATCCTGACCTTTGAAGGGAAGAATAAAGAAGTGGATTAAATACCAACTAGTAAAAGAATATGAATGAAAATAATGGGTAAGGAGACGAAAGCTGTGGGCTGCTGGCAGTCCTGAGGGTGTGGCCATTTTGAATATTTGCAACCTGAGAAGTGCCTCTGCTCACCAAGAACTCCATGGGCAAGTACTGCACTGGTGCCTGACAACCATAAAGGAAAGCAGCGAAGGAGACAAACAGACCTATGGACTACCAGCTGTCCTGAGGGTGCAATCATTTTGAATATTTGTAAGTGTCATTCTTATCTGGACAGAGAACTAAGAATGGGCTTTACTTGCTGAGGACATCACAGGCAATCACACTGGAGGGTGACAACTAGAAGTATGATATTTTCCTTGTTACTCTTGTACCTCACACCCTCTTGGTGGACAGAGGTGTGGCCAGCCCCAGCCACCACCCACACTCTAGACCAGCAGGAATTCCATACTGGTATGTGCCACAGAGCCTGGGTGCCCTGACCCACACCCCACAGTTTTGTTTTTCATTGTTTTAAAATTTTTCATTTTATCTTCCTCCTTCCTGCCTTTTTGTTGTTGTTGTTGTTGTTGTTGTTTTCTCTTTTCCTTCCCTGGTTCTTTCTTTTCTCTTCATGTTTTCTGCTTTCCTTCTTTTCTCTTTCTTTTCTTCTTTTGGTTCTCTTCCTTTGTTTTTCCTTTTGCAGTTTTGCCATTTATTTTCTTATCTTTTGCTCTTTTCTCCAATTTTCCCCTCCCCAGATTTTTTTTCCTTCTCTTTCTTTCATTACCTTTCTTTTGACTTTTTGCAATATATTTTTTAATTTTTTATTCTTATTTATTTCCTTTCCTTTCTTTCTTTCTTTTTTTAATGTGATTGTTCTGTTTTGTTTATGCTTTTTGAGTTTTTTGTTCTCTTGTTTCTTGATTTTTTTTTTTTTTTTTGGGTGTGTGTCTAACTGAGTAGGTGACGGAAACTGTTCCCACACAACCCAACAATGCCTGCATCCCCTGTAGCCCCACCCACTGAGTGAGGGTCACCACTTACTTTTGCACCAACTGACCAATGATAGATGGTGATCAATACCAGCTCAATTCATCAACTGCTCTTTATGAACAGCTAACAGAGATCTGTGCACACACTCTAATTCTCTACCACACACACCATGACACAATGATGAGGGCCTATGTGCTGATAACTAGAAAATAGAGAATGGTACAGTGCTCACACAGATATATCAATAAAAATAATAATAAATAAAGGAAAAAATATATTGGATGAATCACACCAATGTACAACCACAATTTGAACATAAATATGACAGCATCATAATGTCTCAGAGACGATTGAACACTACAGAGAAGAAAGATAAAGTAGTACATACAAGGGATGAGGCTACAAACCCAGAAAACATCCCTGAGGAAGAAGCAACACTGGAACTCCCTGATAAGGAATTCAACAGAATTGTATTTGCGTAGTCTAGAGTGAGAAGCAATGGCAGGGATCCAGGTAAGGGGAAGGACCCAGGCCCCACCCCCAAGAGGCAGGAAAGGGGCAGAAAGAAAAAGCCAGTGAGATGCCAGAGTGAGGAGCAACAGCAGGGATCCAGGTAAGGGGAGGGCAGAGAGGTTTTGAACAGCTAAAGGAGACAAAATTGTCTGCCAGTTTGTTGTACTGTGGTGGCTTACATGTTGCTAAGAGGCTTAAGGCTGTGCCACTGGTGTTTTAAATGCCAGAAGAGTTGCATGTGATGCACAGGTTTCAACACAGCTTACAGACTAAGACAGACTAGGAAGAAGGAAGAGACCATCCACTCCTCAAAGAATTAGCCAGGGAAAGTCTTATGAATAGCAGAGGAACACTGTCTGATACATTACTGTGCCACTTAATGAACAGCCTGGAAACATTGTCCAATACAGTGCAGGAGGACAAGTCCCTTAGGTTGGAAGGCTTTCAAAATATGATAAGGAAAGAGCTGCGTCATCAGAGTAGAACCAACCTTACTGATATGGATAAAGTAAAGCTTTCAAGACCTCCATTTGCTGATGTGGCAAAGCTCAAATTGAGAAGAAGCTAAAATGTCCATCAATAATTGGAACACAGAATGTATAAAGTATGAATCTAGGAAAATTGTAAGCTGTCAAAAATGAAATAGAATACATAAAGATTGATATCCTATACATTAGTGAGCTGAAATGGACCAGGATTGGCCATTTTGAATCAGACCACATACAACTATTATTCAAATTTATGCTCCAACAACCAAAGTGAAAAATGAGGAAATTAAAGACTTTTGTTAAAATCTGCAGTCTGAAATTGAATGTGCAACCAAGATGTGTTAATTATCACTGTTGACTGGAATGCAAAAGTTGGGAAAAAAAAAGAAGAATCACCAGTAGTTGGAAAATTTGGCCTTTGTGACAGAAATAATGCTGGAGATCGCATGATAGAATTTTGCAAGATGAGTTACTTATTCATTGCAAATACCTGTTTTCAACAACACAAACAGTGGCTATACACGTGGACTTCACCAAATGGAATACATAGGAATCAGACTGACTACATCTGTGGCAAGAGGCAATGGAAAAGCTCAATATCTTCAGGCAAAACAGGGCCAGGAGCTGATTGTGGAGCAGAGCATCAACTGCTCATATACAAGTTCACACTGAAGTTGAAGACAATTAAAACAAGTCCACGATAGCTGAAATATTACATGGAATATATCCCTCCTGAATTTAGAGACCATCTAAAGAATAGAATTGATGCACTTAACACCAATGACCAAAAACCAAAAGAATTGTGGATAACATCGAGAACATCATCCATGAAGAAAGCAAAAGGTCATTAAAAAGATGAGAAAAGAAGAGAAGACAAAATGGATGTCAGAAGAGACTCTGAAACTTGCTCTTGAGCAGAGAGTAGGTAAAGCAAATGGAAGAAATGACAAGATAAAAAAGCTGGACAGAAAATTTAAAAGAGCAGCTCGAGAAGACAAAGCCAATTACTACAATGAAATGTGCAAAGACCTGGAGTTAGAAAACCAAAAGGGAACACACTCAGCATTTCTCAACCTGAAAGAATGGAGGAAAAAGTTTAAGCCTTGATTTGCAATCCTGAAAGAGTCTATGGGCAAAATATTGAATGATGCAGGAAACATCAAAAGAAGATGGAAGGAATACAAAGAGTCACTGTACCAAAAAGAACTGGTGGATCTTCATCCATTTCAAGAGGTGGCATATGATCAAGAACCAATGGTATTGAAGGAAAAAGTCGAAGCTGCACTGAAGGAATTGACAAAGAACAAGGGTCCAGGAATTGATGGAATACCCTTTGAGATGTTTCAACAAACAGATGCCCCACTGGAGGTCTCACTTGGCTATGTCAAGAGATTTGGAAAACAGCTACCTGGCCAACTGACTGGAAGAGATCCATATTTGTACCCATTCCAAAGAAAGGTGATCCCACAGAAAGTAGAAATTATCAAACAATATCATTAATATCGCACTCAAGTAAGATCTTACTGAAGATAACTCAAAAACAGTTGTAGCAATATATTAACAGAGATTTTCCAGAGGTGCAAGCTGGATTCAGAAGAGGACATGGAACAAGGGATATAATTGCTGATGTCAGATGGATCTTGGTTCAAAGCAAAGAATACCAGAAAGATGTTTAACTGTGTTTTATTGACTATAAAAAAGCATTTGATTGTGTGGCTCATAACAAACTGTGGATAACATTGAGAAGAATGGGAATTCCAGAACATTTCATTGTACTCAAGAAGAACCTACACAGAGACCAGAAGCTTGTCATTTGAACAGAACAAGAGAATACTGCATTGTTTAAAATCAAGAAGGGAATGCATCAGGGTTGTATCATTTCACCATCCTTATTAAATCAGTATGCTGAGCAAATAATTCAAGAAGCTGGATGATATGAAGAGGAGTGTGCCATTAAGATTTGAGAAAGAATCATTAACAACCTGTGATATACCGATGACA
>NW_006921709.1:9152383-9157026 GCF_000298275.1 Orycteropus afer afer
GAATTTTCCTGATATGACGAAAGACAAGAATATATTCATTCAAGAAGCTCAATGAATTTCAAACAGGATAGATTCCAAAAGAAAATCACCAAGATTTTTTTTCATCATCAAACTCACCAAAATCCAAGAGAAAGAAAGAATCCTGAAAGCAGCATGAAAAAAAAAAAATGAAAAGTTACCTACAAGGGCAATTAATAAGACTAAGCTCTGATTTCTTGGCAGAAATCATGCAGGGGAGAAGGCAATGGGATGATATATACAAAACCCTGAAAGAAAACAATTTCCAACCAAGAATTATACCACTAGCAAAATTGTCCTTCAATTTGATGGTGAAATTAAGACATTTACAGACAAGCAGAAAGTAAGGGAATTAGTTAAAACCAAACAAACCTTACAAGAGATGCTAAAGGGAGTCCTTCAGACAGAGAACCAATAGCAGCAGACAACAACCAATGATCAATACACATAATGACATAACCCAGAAACTAACACAATTATAGAAGTATCCAAAATAAAATAAGCTAACAAGACAAGAGAAGCAGGGAACTAGAGACATCAGTTGGTAAATGAGGACAGCTACAAACCTGAAAGAGAGAATAAATAGTGTAGTTACAGAACTTCCAAATGGTGAGGAAGTCAAGACAATCTAGAGATAGAAGAGACTGTTCTAAACTTGGGAAGAAAACTTTAAATCATAGGGTAACCTCAAAGAAAAATGATAAATCTTTACATCAAATTAAAAAAGAGAAGAGGCAAAAACAATTAGCAAATACTAAAACAATAGCAACAAATGAAATGATAACAAAATTTCCAAACAAAATAAGTTCAGCACAGAAAATCATATAGAACAAAGAAATCAGCAACACCACACACACATGCACACACACACACACACACAATACAACAAAAGGACAGCAACAAATTCATACTTGTCAATAACTGTACTGAATCTAAATGGTGCACCCCTCAAGAGACAGAGAGTTGTAGACTGGATAAGAAAACATAAGCTGTCAATAAGCTGGCTACAAGAGGCTCACCTTAGAGACAAAGACAAAAATAGGCTAAAAATCAAGGCTGGAAAAAAAGATATATCAAGAAAATGGTAATCAAAAAAGAGCAGGAGTGGCAATATTAATTTCTGATAAAACAGACTTTAAGACAAAAACCACTATAAGAGAAAAGGAAGGACATTATATAATAAGTTAAGGATCAATTGAACAAGAAGACATAACCATAATAAATACCTATGCACCCAAATGAAAGAGCCTCAAAGTACATAAATCAGACCTTAATAGAATGGAAAAGACAAATAGATGACTCCACAATAATAGTAGGACACTTTCATACACCACTTTCAATAAAAGATAGAACAACTGGAAAGAAATTCAACAAGGCAGGAGAACTAAACAATACAATCAACCAACCTGACCTTATAGACATCTACATGGCACTTCCTACAACAACACCACAATAAGCACAATATACATTCTTTTCTAGTGCACATGGAACATTTTCTAGTATAGACTATATGTTAGGCCACAAAGCAAGCCTCAGTAAATTTAAAAACATTGCAATACTTCAAAGCATCTTCTCAGATCACAATGCTATAAAGTTAGAAGTCAATTTTAGGAAGACCAACTAAAAAAGAGCAAACACATGAAAACTGAAAAACACCTTCCTTAAAAACAACTGGGTAAAGAACAAATAAAAAAATGAAATGAAAAAAATCCTTGAATCAAATGAAAATGAAAATGCAGTATATGAAAATCCTTGAAACATAGCAAAAGCCGTGATTGGAGGCAATTTATAGCAGTAGATGCACCCATCAAAAAAGAAGAAAGAGCCAAAATCAATACCTTAACCCAACCAATCCAACAATTAGAAAAAAAGCAGCAGCAGCAAAAAAAAAAAAAAGACTACAGTGACCAGTAGAATAGAAATAATAAAGATTACAGCAGAAATAAATGAAACAGAGAACAGAAAGACAATAGAAAGAAATTAACAAAACTAGAAATTGGTTTTTGAAAAATTGATAAACTACTGGCAAACTTCACAAAAGAAAAGAGAGAGAGAATACAAATAACACTAATAAGAAATGAGATCTATGATGTCAGCACAGAACCAACAGAAAGAAAAAGGATAATATCAGGATACTACGAAGAACTGTACTCCAACAAATTTGAAAACCTATAAGAAATGGACAGATTTCTAGCGACACACCACTTACCTGACCTCACAAAGACTGAGGTAGAAAATTTGAACAGACCCATAACAAAAGAAGAAATGGAATGGGTCATTAAAAATTACCAAACCAAACAAGTCCTGTCCCAGATGGTTTCACTTGAGAATGTTACCATTCATTCAGAGAAGAGCTGACAGTAATCCTACTAAAACTATTCCAGAACATAGAAAAAGTTGGAATCCTCCCAAATTCATTTTATGAAGCAAGCATAACCCTGATACCAAAACAAGGCAAGATAACATTAGAAAGGAAAACTACAGGCCAATATCCCTCATGAATATAGATGCAAAAATCTTCAGCAAAATCTTAGCCAATAGACTCCAACAACATATCAAAAAAAATTACATCATGACCAAGTGGGATTCATACCACATATGCAAGGATGGTTCAACATTAGAAAAATGATCAAAATAATCCATCACATAAATAAAGGAGAAGAATCACATGACCATATCAATAGATTTATTTGATAAAATCCAATACCTATTCCTGATTAAAAAAAAAACTCTAAAAAAAAAAAAAAAAAAAAGGAATAGAGGGGAAATTCCTCAACATAATAAAGGAAATACATGCAAAACCAACAGCCAACATTATTCTCAATGGAGAGAGACTGAAACTATTCCCCTTGTGAACAGAAACCAGACAAGGATGCCCTCTATATCCACTTCTATTCAACATTGTATTGCAAGTCTCATCTAGGGCAATGAGGCAAGAAAGGGAAATCAAAGGCATCCAAATTGGTAAGGAAGAAGTAAAACTATCCCCATTTGCTGATGATATGATTCTATACATAGAACACCCAAGAGACTCAGCAAGAAAAATACTGAAAACAGAAAGCATAGTGGCAGGATACAAGATCAACATACAAAAATCAGTTGGATTCCTGTACACGAACAAAAAGGTCTCTGAAAAGGAAATAAGGAAATTGATTCCATTTACAATAGCTACCCAAAATGATAAGATACTTGGGAATAAATCTTACCAGGAGCACAAAAGACCTATACAAAGAAAACTACAAAAAACTACTTCAAGAAAATATAAGAGATCCACATAAATGTAAAAATATACCAAGTTCATGGATAGAAGATGGAACATTGTGAAAATTTCAACAGTATCCAAAGCAATCTATATATTCAATGCAATCTGGATTCAGATTCCATCAACATTCTTTAAAGACATTGAAAAACCATTCACTAATTTTGTATGGAAAGGAAAAAGACCTCAGATAAAAAAAAGTACATCTGAAGAAGAACAAAGTAGGAGGTCTCACACTCCCAGATCTCAAAACCTGCTATATAGCTACAGTAGTCAAAAAAGCATGCTATTGGTATAACAGTAGACACATAGACCAGTGGAACAGAATTGAGAACTCAGAAATAGATCCACCAACCTATTGTCAGCTGATCTTTGACAAACGGCCAAACCCCATTAAATAAGTGTTTTAACAAATGTTGCTGTCAAAACTAGATATCCATTTGCAGAAAAATGAAACAAGATCAGTACCTCACACCATATACAAAAACTAACTCCAGATGGATCAAAGACTTGAATGTGTAAACTGAAACTATCAAGTTCATCGAAGAAAAAATAGAGGCAAACTTAGGGGCCCTAATTTATGGCATAAATAGACTACCAAGCATAACTCAAGATGCACAAACAGCAAAAGATAAACTAGATGATTAGGACCTACTTAAAATTAAATTCTTATGTGCATCAAAAGACTTTTCCAAAAGGGTAAAAAGAGAACCTACAAAATAGGAACAAATACTTGGTAATGACTTATCTGACAGTGGACTTATCTCTAAAATTTATAGAAAAATCTAACACCTCAACACTAAAATGACAAAAAATCCAATTAAAAAATGGGCAGAAGATGTGAATAGACACTTCACTATAGAAGATATTCAGGCAGCCAACAAACACATGAAGAAATATTCATGATCATTAGCCATTAGAGAGATTCAGATTAAAACAACAGTGAGATATCATCTCACCCCAGCATTAATAACAAACTTTAACAAGACAGAAAATAACAAATGCTGATGAGGATGTGGAGGGATTGGGACTCTCATACACTGCTGGGCCTGTAAAATTATATAACCACTGTGGAAATTGGCATGGCAATTTCTTAAAAAGTTGGAAATAGAAATACCATTTGATCCCACAATCTCATTACTAGGTATATATCCTAAAGAAGTGAGAGCCAGGACACAAATAGATATATGCACACCCATGTTCATCACGAATAGATTTGATGCATTGAACACCAATGACTGAAAGCCAGATGAATTATGGGAAGATATCAAGAATATTATCCATGAAGAAAGCAAGAGATCACTAAAAAGACAAGAAAAGAAGAGAAGACCAAAGTGGATGACAGAAGAGACTCTGAACCTTGCCC
>NW_006921709.1:9157431-9164092 GCF_000298275.1 Orycteropus afer afer
GTTCTGCTGTGCATGGGGTCGCTATGATGGAAACGACTCGATGGCACTTAACAACAACAACAACAACATGTTCATCCCAGCACTATTTATAATAGGAAAGAGATAGAAACAACCTAAGAGCCCATTAGTGGAGGAATGGATAACCAAACTGTGGTACACACACACAAAGAAATTGTATACAACCCTAAAGAATAATGCAGAATCTGCAGAACACCATATAATGTGGATGAACTTGGAGGATACTATTCTGAGTGAAATAAGTCACTCACAGAAGGACAAATATTGTATTAATTCACTATTGTAAAAAGTCAAGGAAAGGTTTATACATGGAAAGAAACTTTCCTTGTTGTTTACCAGGGGTAGGAAGGCAAGGGAGGGAAAATTCCTAAATAGGTTGAAAACAAACATATATATGGGAGCTCTGGTGTTGTAGTGCCTAAGGCATTTGACTGCTAACCAGAAGGTTAGAGGTTCAAACCCACCAGCCACTCCTAGGAAGGAAGGTTGGGCAATCTACTTCTATAGAGATACTGCCACAGAAACCCAAGGAAGGGTTGCTATGAGTCAGCGACTACTCGATGGCACGTAACAACATATATATAGGAGCTCGGGTAGCATAGTGCCCAAGGCACTTGACTGCTAACCAGAAGGCTGGCGGATGAAACCCACCAGCCACTCCTTGGAAGGAAGGTTGGGCAATCTACTTCCATAGTGATACTGCCTCGGCAACCCAAGGAGGGGTCGCTATGAGTCAGGGTCTACTCGATGGCATATAACAACACACACACACACACACACACATATATATATATAGAGAGAGAGAGAGAGGGAGAGAGAGAGAGAAATCAGATATTATTGGTGGTTACCAGTGGTTGGAAGAAGGGGGAAAGGGGAATCTTTTGTTTTGGGGGCATTGAGTTTATGCTGAAGGTGGTAGAAAGTATAGTAATAATGGTGACACATGAAAAATATCAATGTCCCTGAACTGTAAATGTGGAAGTTGTTATATTGGTGAATGTCTTGTGTATGTTTTCACCACAATAAAAGTAAAAAAAAAAAAAAAAAAAAATTCTAAAGAAAAGCCACATCTAGGGCCAAAATGGGAAATAGAGGAAGTAAAAGTCCAGAAACTCAGATGCTCTAGAAGGTGACTAGGCCTTTGAAGTGCCAAATCAGCTGGTATTTAGGCCAATGAGGATGGTAACAGGCTGGCAGGTGGGTAGGTTAGGTGTTGAAATAATGGCACCTGATGGATGAGTGAAGGGCTAAAGATGAACCATGGCCTGCTTTACTGTTTAGCCCAAAGACAGAGAAGAAACCACCAAACTTACTGGGACAAATTATTTTTAGCTTGTCTACCTCAAGGACACCAAGTACCTGTTCACACAAACCATGAACCTGATGAAGAGAGGTCTGGGCCACACTGGCCCATTCACAAAGCAGGGTTAACCTCCTAGGCCCTGCCATGGGCCAGTAATAGCTCTCTGCAGAAAAGAAACTGCTGACTCACTGAAAACAGAGAGTGATTATAAACAGGAAGCTGAGTATGTGACCATAGACATTCAGCATCTGATAGCAATTGCTGAATGTAGCCAAAAAGTTTGAATTAAAAAAAAAAAAAAAAAATCTGTGACACTAATAACTCGGTAGCTCATGGAAATACAATCTTACTATTGATCTTTTATTAAATTCTTAAATAGAAGTTTTCATTTAGTCAGACCAGTTGGTGAGTCAGGCTGCTGTATTTATCGAGTCCCTTAGAGTGTGTGGTTTTCTCTTTCTTTTTTCTCCTCCCTCCCCAAGCAGAGCAAACAGCTTCTGTGGCCTGAGCAGACAGGATTTGTTTTCCCTTTGAGTTCTGACAGCCTGTAGCTTCATATAGGAGCTCTGCTTTTGTAAGAACAGCCTCCACCCAGAACTCCCAGAAGATATGCAACAATACAGTCAAGTTAAAAACCTGATGTGTCTTGGTTACCTCCAATTCATTGACTGGAGGATTCTGATGTTAAAATGGAGAATTACTTGGATTATACATAGCAAAGAATGTGTAGAGGATGAGTGCTCCCCTTACTCAACAGAACGGTTCAACCAATAGAACTGTTCATTTTCCTTGGTATTTCTCTGGTTTTTAACAAACTTATCCAAGACAGTTGAATTCAGCAATCAAAAGGACCAAGTGATTATCCCTAATAGGCCTTCTTGGAATTGGCACCACTGCCATATTTGTTTCCAAGGCAAGGGTATCTGAGAGATGTTTGGAAACTTTACACTACTTCTCTTCCAAGAAATCAGGCTATGGTTAATAATAACACAGTGTCTTAAGTTCTTATTAGTTTCTTAATAGGTATTTAGTTCTCAATAGGTAGTCGCTGTGCTTTATAGGAGACTCTGGTGGTGCGATCTGTTAACATGCTCAACTGCTAATGGAAAGGTTGGTGGTTCAAGTCCACCCAGAGGCATCTTGGGAGAAAAGCCGGCCATCTACTTCCAAAAACTCAGCCATTAAAAACCCTATGGAACACATTTCTACTTTGACACAAAAAGGGTCACCATGAGTCAGAAGGCAACTGGTTATGGTACTGGTAAGTGCTTTATATACAGAGTTTTATTTAATCTTTCTAATACCTCAGGAGATAAGTATTGGCAACCCCAAGGGATAAATATCAATCATAAGTCTCTATAGAGCCAGGAAGCAGCTGATTTGGAATTATGGCCCAGGTGAGCCTTATTTCAGAGAACAGACATTTGCTAGCATATTGCTGAAGTTTTAGAACAGGATGTTTCCTGTATTTTGTATTTATTCTGTCATTCCAAAACCAAACCAAACTCACTGCCATCGAGTCGACTCCAACTCATTGTGACCCTCCATTGGGCTTCCAAGGCAGTAAATCTTTATGGAAGTAGATTGACTCGTCATCCTTCTGTGGAACAGCTGGTGGGTTTGGACTGCCAACCTTCTGGTAAGCCATCAAATGTCAGGCACTGTGTCACCAGAACTCCTTATCATTGGAGGTACTGATCTTCCTTATCATTGGATGTACTGAATTGTGAGGCTCAGAAAAACTAAATTGGATTCAAACCCAAGCATATTGACCCCAGAGTCCTGACTCTCAACCATTATTCTATACTGTAAATGAGTTAGGCCTAGAGCAGTGGGTTTTATTGAAATAAGAAGTAGCTAATATTTCTTCTGTCTAGTTATAGCCAGAAAGGGCATTTTGAGCAATGACCATTACTACTAACTTAGGTTGGAGTCACCAGAAGCAGGACCCTTTACAAGTGATTTATAAGGAAAGTGCTCCTGTGAAAGTCTGGTCAAAAATGGGGAAAATAGGTCAGGGAGGAAGAGCAAGCAAGAGTGTGATGTCAGCAAAGTCTCGAGGAGAGAGGGTTCCTCCTGACCCTTCAGGGGAGCTCTGGAGTATAGTTTATGCCTTGGGGTTTGTATAGAATCAAAACAAAGGACCTACCCCAGAGAGTCAGTAAGAGCTGCTCCATTTAAAGACTAACATTTGTGGTCAAGTTGACCCCAACTCATGGCAACCTCACAGGTGTCAGAAAAGGACTATGCCCCACAGTTTTCAATGGCTGAATTTTCCAAAGTAGATGGCCAGAACTTTTTTCCAAGGCACCTCTGGGTGAATTCAAACTTCCAGCCTTTGTGTTAGCAGATAAGTGTGTTAACCATTTGTACCACCCAGATGCCAAAAGCTGCCCAGAAAGAATATGAATTCTCTGGCACTTCCAACTTTCCACCTGTAGGAGTTCAAGTAGCCCTAGAGATTTCCACCTGTAGGAGTTCAAATAACCCTCAAAGGGTTGCAAGTTTGAGTTCTTAGATGCAAGCCACAGAAGCCAGGGAGGGCTCACAGAGTTGGTCAAAGACTCCTATGGGAAGCAAGGATTACAGCTTCTACTTACTATAAATGAGGATTTAGTTCTGCTGCATTACAGAAAACTCCATCATGAAGAATCAACATAGAAATGTGTCTCCTTCCTTGATGGCCTGTACCAAATCTGGTCCACTGCCTGGTTTTAATAGCTTGCAAGTCATTTTAAGTTTCTTTTCTTAATGGTTAAAAAAAAAAAAAAAAAAAAATCGAAAGAGGAATAATATTTTGCAACACATGAAAATTATAAGAAATTAAAATTTTAATATCCATAAATGAAGTTTTATTAGAACACAGACACACTCATTTATTTACATATTGTTTATGGCTATTTCTACCCTAAAATGGTAAATTTGACAAGTTGTGACAGAGACCACGTTGCCTGCAAACCTGAAAATATTTATCTAGCTTTGTACAGAAAAGGTTTAGTTCTATAGTATCAGTGTTACTCTATTTTGTTACTCTGCTGTTCTCAACATATGCTTCTATCTCATGGCCTAAGATACTTAAGCTCCAAGTCATTGTGTATGCATTCCAGCCAAGGCAAAAGAGAAAAAGACAAAGAAGAGTTCGCCTTCTCCTTTTAAGAATACTTCTGGGAGTCACACTCTTCACTTCTGCTTTAGCCCACTGGCCAAAAGTTAATTATCTCATCATATATAGCTGTAAAACCTTATTCCAGGAGGCCATGAACCCTGCAAAACAGCAGGATTACATTTTACAAAAAAGAGAAGAAGATGTATGCCAAGGGTAACTAGCAGTTCTGCTTTACCTAGTTAAAACAGTTTAAAAACAAGAAAATTTGGGAGAGTGATATGTAACTATATAAGGCACAGATATCTTAGTTATCTAGTGCTGCTATAACAGAGATACCACCATGGATGGCTTTAATAAACAGGAATTTATTTTCTCATAATTTAGGAGAATAGAAGTCCAGATTCAGAGTGCTGGCTCTAGAGAAGGTTTTCTCTTTGTGTCAGCTTTTGGGGAAAGTTGTTATCTCTAGTCATCCTTGGAGATGTCCATATGTCTTGGCATCAATCTTCTCCTGGATCTAAGAGGTTCTCAGCACAGGAACCCCAGGTCCAAAGAAACACTCCTTTTCTGACCTCCTTTTTTGGTATGATAGTAGGTCCCTCAAATTCACTTGTTTAATCTCTTTTATATCTCAAAAGAGTTTGACTCAAAATACCTAATCCTGCATCCTGCCTCATTAACATAACTCCTCTAATCCTGCCTCATTGACATCATAAACAGTCCTTTGCCACTGAGTTGATTCCTACTCAAAGCAACCCCACAGGGTTTCTAAGGCTGCAAATATTTACAGAAGAGGACTGCCTCAGGAGGAGCAGCTGGTAAATTTGAACCACTGACCTTTTGGTTAGCAGTCCAATGCTTTAACCACAGTGCCACCAGAGCTCCTTCATTAAAATCACATAGGTTAGGATTTACAACACATCGGATAATTACATTTGATCACAAAACAAAAGGTAATTATGTAATACTGAGAATCCTGACCTAAGTTGACACATATTTTGAGGTGACACAATTCAGTCCATAAAAACAGGCTAAATGAAATTGCTTGAATTTTGTGCATTTAAATAATGATAATTCTCATCTCCATTCCATTCTTCACTTCCCTTAGACTTTAACATAAACCACACACACACACACACACACACAAAAAACAAACCTCACTGCTGTTGAGTCAATTTGACTCATAGCAACCACTCCTTGGGTTTCTGAGGTGGCATCTCTATGCCCAATCTTCCTTCTGAGGAGTGGCTGGTGGGTTTGAACCACCAGTATTCTGGTTAGCAGTCAAATTCCTTAGGCACTATGCTACCAGATCTCCTAGACTTTAACATAGCATAGCAAATAAGTCCTATATTTCTCTTTTTTCTATTTAGCCACTTTTTTTTCCTGAAACAAACACTTATCTGTCAGTTTGTCATATTGTAGGGGCTTCCATGTTGCCATATGGCTGGAAGCTATGCCACCATTATTCCAAACACCAACAGGGTCACCCATAGAGGACAAGTTTCAGTGGAGCTTCCAGACTAAGACACACTGAGAAGGACAGGACCACCCACTTCTGAAAGTTTTAACCACTGAGAACCTTAAGAACAGCAGTGAAACACTGTCTGATATATTACCGAAAAACTTTATGAATAGCAGTGAAACACTGTCTGATACAACGCCAGAAGATAGGCCCCTTCAGGTCAGAAAGCTCACAAAATACAACCAGGGAAGAACAACCTCCACGAAGTAGAGTTGACCTTAATGATGTCGGTGGGATAATGCTTTGGGGACTTTCATTTGCTGATGGGCACAACTCAAAAGGAGCAAACAGCTACAAACATTCATTAATAATTGGAATGTTGAACATGTGAAATACGAATTTTGAAAATTAGAAGTTGTCAAAAATGATATGGAATTGATAAAGATTGATATCCAAGGCATTAGTGAGCTGAATTTGGCCATTTTGCATTAGACAATCATTTAGCAACTCCTTGGAAGGAAGGTTGAGCAATCTACTTCTGTAGTGATATCGCCTCAAAACCCAAGGAGGGGTCGCTATGAGTCAGATTCAACTTGATGGCACAGTATTCGTTGCATAGACTAAGGAAGATGGGGCAATCTACTTCCGTAGTGATACTGCCTCAGAAACCCAAGGAGGTGTCTCTATGAGTCAGGTCTGACTCAACAGCACACAATAGCAACAACAACAACATGATCATATGGGAGCTCTGGTAGCATAGTGCCTAAAG
>NW_006921709.1:9164552-9172152 GCF_000298275.1 Orycteropus afer afer
TCTCTAGCTTATGGCACACTTGGACCCTGCATGTAGCCGTGTCATTGTTCAGCAGCCTGCCATGCTCTGCTGACCTTAGGACTTACAATGGACTTGAGTTAATGGCGTGTAGTTTGGTAATATTGGGACTGTGCCTTTTTACTTGTCAACCTTGGGCTTGACAGCCTCAGCAGCCAGCAGCTGTCTGAGTGGGAAAAAGCCTCTAGCTTCAGTGGGCCAGGAGCTGGAGGCAGAGATGAACCCCAACATTGAGGGGCTTTCACCCAGCCTCTAGAGCCTGGTGCTTTGAACTTAGACTTGAAGACTCCAAACTGTAAGAGAATAAAGTCCTGTTTGTTAAGGCCATCCCATTTGTGGTATATTCCTGTCAGTGTGGCACTATGTAACTGGAACATACATCAACCAGCAAAGCAAAAGATGAAGAAATTAGAGATTTTTACCAACCTCTGCAGTCTGAAATTGACCAAACTTGCAATTAAGAGGTATTGATTATTACTGGTGATTGGAATGTGGATGTTGGAAACAAAGAAGAAGCAACAGTAGTTGGAAAGTATGGTGACAGAAATGACTTGAAATTAGTGACAAAAATGATGCTGCAGATTGCATAGACACAATTTTGCACAACCAATGACGTTCATTGAAAACAACTTTCTTCAACAACATAAATGAAGAGTATACACTATACATGACCTTGCCAGATGGAATACACAGAAATGAATACAAGTACATCTACGGAAAGACAAAATGGAAAAGCTCAATATCATCAGCCAAAATGAGACCAGGAGCTGACTGGAACAGACCACCAATTATTCATATACAAGTTCAAATTGAAGCTGAAGAAAATTAAAACAAGTCCACAAGAGCCAAAATATGACCTTGATTATATTCCACCTGAACTTAGAGACCATCCGAGGACTAGGCTTGGCATATGGAACACAAGTGACAGACCACCAGCCAAGTTGTGGGATAACAACAAGAACATCATACATGAAGGAAGCAAACAGTAATTAAGAAGACAGGAAAGGAAGAAAAGGCCAAAGTGGGGGTCAGAAGAAACTTGGAGACTTGCTCTTGAGCACAGTGTAGCTAAAGTGAAAGGAAGAAATGTTGAAATAAAAGAGTTGACAGAAGATTTCAACATGTGGCTTGAGAAGACAAAGTAACGATGTATAACAAAATGTGCAAAATCCTGGAGTTAGAAAACCAAAAGAGAAGAACATGCTTGGCATTTATCAAGCTGAAAGAACTGAAGAAAAATTCAAGTTTCAAATTGAAATATTGAAAGATTCAATGGACAAAATATTGAACAATGTAGGAAGCTTCAAAAGAAGATGGGAGGAATACACAGAGTCACTGTATCAAAAACAGCTGGTCAATGTTGAACTGCTTCAGGACATAGCATATGATCCAGACCTTATCATATTGAAGGAAGAAGTCCAAGCTACACTGAAGGAATTGGTGAAAAACCAGGCTCCAGGAATTGATGGAATACCCAGTGAGATGTTTCAACAAATGGATGCAGCTCTGGAAATGCTTACTCATCTATGCCAGGAAATTTGGAAGACAGCTACCTGTACAACCATATGGAAGAGGACCACACTGGTGCTCATTCCAAAGAAAGATGATCCAACAAAATGCAGAAACTATAGAACAATATCATTAATATAACATGTAAGTAAAATTTTTGAAGATAATTCAAAAACAGGTGCAGCAGTATATTGACAGGGAACTTTCAGAAATGCAAGCTGGATTCAGAAGAGGATATGGAATGAGGGATATCATTGCTCATGTCTGATGGATCTTGGCTGAAAGCAAAGAATACCAGAAAGATGTCTACCTGTGTTTTATTGACTATGCAAAGACAATCAACTATGTGGATCATAACAAATTATGGATAACATTGTGATAAATGGGAATTCCAGAACATTTAATTATGCTCATGAAGAATCTGGACATAGACTTAGAGGCTGTGATTTGAACAGAACAAGGGAATAACAAATGGTTTAAAATTAGGAAGGGTGTATGTCAGGGTTGTATCCTTTTGCCATACTTAATCTGTATGCTGAGCCAATAATCTAAGGAGTTGGACTATATGGAGAAGAACATGGCATCAGGATTGGAGGAAGACTCATTAACAACTGCAATACACAGATGACACAGCCTTGCTTGCTGAAAGTGAGCAAGGACTTGGAACACTTGCTGATAAAGATCAAAAACTACAGTCTTTAGTACAGATTACACCTCAAAATAAAGAAAAAATCCCTATAACTGGAACAATAAGCAGTATAATGATAAATGGAGAAAAGATTGGAATTATCACAGATTTCATTTTACTTGGCTCCATATTCCACACTAACGGAAGCAGCAGTCAGATGATGTATTGCATTGGGGAAATCTGCTGCAAAAGACCTCTTTAAAGTGCTGAAGAGCAAAGATGTTGCTTTGAAGACTAAGATGCACCTAACATAAGCCATGGTATTTTCAATCACCTCATATGCATGTGAAAGCTGGACAGTGAATAAAGAAGATTGCAGAAGAATTGATGTATTTGAATTGTGGTGTTGGTGGGGAATATTGAAAATACTGTGGACTGCCACAAATGTGAACAAACCTATCCTCCTGGAAGAAGTGCAGCCTGAATTCTTCTTGGAAGCGAGAATGGCCAGACTTCATCTCACATACTTTGGTCATGTTGTCAGAAGGGACTGACCAGTCCCTGGAGAAGAATATCATGCTTGGTAAAGTGGAGGGTAAGAGTAAAAGGGGAACACCCTCAGTGAGATGGATTGACAAAGTGGCTGCAATGACAGACTGAAGCACAGCAAGGATTGGGAGGATAGAGCAGGACAGGGCAGTGTTTCCTTCTGTTGTATGTAGGGTTGCTATGAGTCAGAATCAACTCAACAGCACCTAAAAACAACAGCATATTCATGCAAAAACAAAAAGTAAGTAATGTATCCTTTTTGGAAACTTTCTTTTAGTTATTGTACAAGTAGTATATCCCCCAGAAAGGAATATTTGGAGATTAGAGAATACTAGGGGCAGGGGGGGGGTGGTGGTGGTGGTGGTGGGAAACCACTACCCAACCATCTAGTTCTTCTGGTCTCAGAGTTGTGAAGGCTGAGGTCCTCATGGTCCATCATATTGTTGGAAGTGTTTCCAAATGACTTTGATTTTATTCACTGTTCTTTGCTCCAGGTGAGAGGAGACCAATAGTTGCATCTGAGATGGCTGCTCACAACTTTTAAGACTTCGGTCATGTTTTTATGCTTTTCTAAAAATACTTCTGTTGATATTAATATAATATAGAGGAAAAAGCAGGAAACAAATTTGTATATATCATATATTTTTCCTCATCATTACATGGACTTTGTAACCATTATAAAAAATGACTGTCATATTATTTCTGTACTAGATACTGTCAGTGCCTACTCAGATTTCTTGGACCCCTTCATAAGTTACATGGCCTTCCCCAAGTTTCTATATTCTTCACTCCTCAGGACCACACCAATGACCTTCTGTAAAGAGCTACCCTTGGACAAGTGGAACCACTGAGCTTTGACCCACTGGAGGTTAAACTTGACCTTGTAATTTGATGGAGTCCCTAGATGGCATGGACTGTTAACTTGCTTGCTACTATCCCAAAAGATGGAGACTGTCGTCCACCCATGGGTGTCTCAGAAGAAAGACCTGGTAATCTGCTTCTGAAAAATCAGACACTGAAAACTCTACTTATCACAGTTTTACCCTGACACACATAGGTCATCATGAGTTCCAGTCAACTTGACAAAAATTAGTTTTTTAATTAAATTAATTAAAGTTATAAATTCAGTTTCTCACTTGCACTACTCATATTTCATGTGCTTACCAGCCATATGTGCCTAGTGATTTATGTATCAGACAGCACAGATACAAGTTTCTAATATTGCAGAATGTTCTCCTGTGGAGCTTTGCTCTCAATCTATCAGTTAGAGGAAAAGGAACTTATGAATGGCACCTTGACATTCAACAATCAACAAAATTCAAAGCTTTGGATGCTTCATAAGAAAAATTACCTAGTTTCTTCTTCTTCTTTTTTTTTTCTTCTCAGTATGAAATAATAATTTCTGCAAATAAATTTATCAACCATTATAATTACACATGCAGGAGGAAAGGCATAAATAGCAGCACATCATATATGAAAAACTAAGCAATTAGTTTCTTCAATAAATAAATTATGGGGGTGGGAAAATGTGGAAAGAGGGCGAGGGAAGATCTATAAATGATACATATTGATTAAAAGAGAGGTTATCGAGTAAATATAATGCGTGGAGACCTTGTTTGGATCGTGATTTGGAAAAAAACAACTATCCAAAAAATATTTCTGAAAGAACCAGGGATATTTGAATATAGGCTGAAAATTTGATGACATTAAATAATCCTTGTCAAGCATTTAATGTGTAAAAATGTTGTTGTTGTTGTTATGTGCCGTCGAGTCGGCCCCGACTCATAGCGACCCCTCCTTGGGTTTCCGAGGCAGTATCACTACGGAAGTAGGATTGCCCAACCTGCCTTCCGAGGAGTGGCTGGTGGGTTTGAACCGCCAGCCTTCTGGTTAGCAGGCAAGTGTCTTAGCCACTATGCTACCAGAGCTCCTGAGGTGTAAAAATAGAATCATGGTTATGTTTTCAAAAACTAACAGTCCTTACATTCAGAGATGCATTGTGAAATATTTAATGACAAAATCATATTATGTTATGGTTGGGATTGGTTTTGAAGTATCTTAGTATTCAGAGTTGGGGGAAGAAAATAGGTGAAGGTTATAGATAAAACAAAATTGGTCATGTGTTAACAGTACCTGAAACTGGTGAAGGTTTCATATGGCTTTATAATATTCTTTTCTTTTACATGTGTTTAAACTTTTCCATAATAAAATGGTTTTAATAATTGGAAAATAGTTACATGGAGAAGCATATCATTGTACTTAAATCTTCATCATATTGAAAACCTTGTTTTATGGATTATTGGGCTAAAAGCTGGGCTCTTTGAAAGTCAAACCTTTAAGTCAGGAACTTCCTGAAACAGTCTTAAACTCCAAAACTAAACCCATTGCTGTTGAGTCAATGAGGTTGAGGAGACCCCATATGTTACAGAATAGAATGGCTCCAGAGGGCTTCCTTGGTTGTAATCTTTATGGAAACAGATCACCAGGCCTTCCTTCCACAGCACCATTGGTGGGTTCAAACTGCAATCTTTAAGTTAGTAGCTGATTGCAAACCATGTATGCCAAACAGAGACCTCTGAAAGAGTCTTAGGCCTTTCTAATGAATTAAAACTTCTTGCTCCCACCTGAGACCTAGACAGTCAGAGAGAGAAGCCCCATCTTCTCTGGAACTGGATCTACAGTAAATTATCAGACTTACATAAGAACTATACAGGTATCTCTTCTTTGAATGCAAAGTAAGGCTTTAACAAAAGAGAAAGTCACTTTGGAATCAGCCCAAATCTTCCGTTATATTCTAAGCAATTGTACTTAAATAAATTATCGAATAAAAAGAAATGGATTTAAAAATGGACATATACAAGCAATACCACAAACAAAAAGAGGAAACTAGTGGTGTAACTGCTGTCATGTTGATGTCTCATCATTTCTCACTTAGACCGTTGCAACACCCTCCCTTCTGCCTATCCAATGCAGAGTTCAGACTTCTCGCCTTGACCCTCCACCCTCTGCACAGCCCCCACTCACACACACTATTGCCTTCTATCTGCCTGCACTGCAAATATGATTGAGGCATTTCCTGTCTGTATCCAATAGGTTAAAATCTGAGTCCACTGATTGCATGACTTCCAAGGCCCTCTTTCCCTACTTTGGGCATCAACTCCTGCTGTTTGCACTGTGCCCTTCATATTCACAAATACCACACTCCTAGGGACCTAGTGTGCTGTGCTTTCTCAACCCTATATCTATATTCTAGGAGATGCAGGAAGACCATTTTCTGGATTCCCTGTACTATGCCAGCCCCTGGTTTCCAGTCTGTTCTTATTAGTATCCCTTTAACAAACACTGCCTTTAGTTTAGACTAGTAGTTTTCAACTGGGAGAGATTTTGAGCCCCAGAGGACAATTGGCAATGTCTGGAGACATTTTTGTTGTCACTACTCATGTGTGTGGAGAGGCACTACTGGTTTCTAATGGGTAGAGGCCCGAGATGCTGCTAAATATTCTATAATACCCAGGATAGCACCCCACAATTAGCCCAAAATGTCAATAATGCTGAGGTTGATACTGGCCTAGACAAGTTCAAGAGTGTTCCTGTGATTTTTACCAAAAACATCCTAACAAGCCTGTGTCCTGGAGGTGTTTTCAGCTCTGTGAGGGATACAGAAGAATAAATAGAGAGGATAAACAGTGTAGGTACATGATATGAGGAAGCACAGTGTGCTGAAGGCCCTAGGGCAGGGATAATAAACTCTGACTTGGAGAAGGAGAGAGGAGAGGAAATTTCCAAAAGGACGTAGAACCTACGCTGAGATGTACTGGAAGAGTTGGAGTTAATCAAGTAAAAAGAGAGGAGGATTTTTCTGACAAAGGGAAGAAGTCATGCATAGGTCTCAGAAGTCAGAAACTTGATGCACGTGAGGAACTGGAGGGAGTGTGATTAGTAGAGCAGAGAGAAAAGAAGGTGGAGAGCAAAGAAGAGACCAGATCATGCACAGTCTTTAAACTATGTAATAGAGTTTGAACTTCATTCTAGGAACAAGCAGAGGAAGCCCAGAAAAGTCAAATACTTCTTTCTGGGAATCTGCTCCAAAGGGACCAGGTAAGGATAGGGGTAGGGGGACATGGAAAATGGTGCTGCTTTTCTTTTTGCAATTATCCTCCTCTCAGTTCACTCTTTTGTGATGTTTAGCTGTAATTCTTGCTACTTGGTTCTATGCTAGCTTGAATGGGTTTCTTTTTCTATCAAACAAATGATCCATGAACATGGTGGATTTTGAAACTAGAGAGAATGGTCTGATTAGAGATATAGGTTACAGATGGTGTCAATAGGAATGGATAAGATTCTCCAGGAAGCATTTCTGTGATAAGGTAAGGGTGCTAAATAGAAACCTGAGTAACATCTCTATTTAAAGAATACATTTTTAAAAAATAGGGAAACCCGAATTCCAGCAAGATGGCAGATTAGGCAGAAAGACTGCACAGACCCTCTTCAACAAAGAAAAGGGAAACCAATTAACACAGACACAAAAAATAATCTTGGATCCCTGAGCCTTGAAGGGAAGGATATAGAAGTGGACTAAACCCCAACTAGCAGAAGAATTTGCATGAAAACACCAAAAGAGGAGACATATGAAGCTGCGGTCTGGCAACGATCCTGAGCGATCCTCACGGCACAGACAGCTTGGAGATTCCTGAGTGGTGGAAGGATCTAAGAATTAACCTAAAAATCAGTCCTGCTAGGCAGGGACTGCACAAGAGGACTGTCCTGGTGGCTGGGGAATAAACGGAGAAGGTGAAGAGAAAGGTGGGCTGAGCTGTGGACTTTTGCCGGTCTGGAGATGCCTCCATTTTGAAGGTTTAAAAGCGGCTTGACTATTTTGGATATTTAAAGAGACAG
>NW_006921709.1:9175879-9176887 GCF_000298275.1 Orycteropus afer afer
ATATCTTCTTTGGAGAAACAAATCAACCCACAACACAAAGAACATGTATGTATATATAAAGGCTGCTTTTTGCTTCGAGACAGGTCTTTATCAAGGCAGGGGCCTGAGATAGACAGACTTGGGACTTGGAGGTTGCTTTTAACTTGGAGATGTCTCTTTATTAAGGCAGGGGCCCAGAGTAGGCAGGCCTAGGGCTTGGAAACTGCTTTTCACTTGGGTGTGGCTCTATTTTAAGGCCAGGGCCTGAGAAGCAAGCCTGGGGCTTGGAGGCTGCTTTTTGCTTGGAGGCAGCTGTATTTTAAGGCTGGGGCGCGAGGTAGGCAGGTGGAGAGGGGTTAAGAACAACTAAGGGAGAGGAACTTGTCTGTCAGTTTATTATCCTGTAGTAGCTTACATGTTGCTGTGAGGTTGGAGGCTTGCCAGCATGTTGCAAAATGACAGCAGGGTTACCCATTGTCGCCAGGTTTCAGTGGAGCTTCTGGGCTAAGATAGACTCAGAAGGAAAAAGAGGCCATCCACTTCTCAACTTAAAGAATTGGACAGTGAAAAGCTTATGAATAGCAGTGAAACACTGTCTTATACATTACTGGAAAACTTTATGAACAGCCCTGAAACATTGTCTGATATAGTGCCAGAAGATGAGCCCCTCAGGTCAGAAGTCAGTCAAAATTTGAGTGGGGAAGAGCTGACTCCTCAGAGTAGAGATGTCCTTAAAAATGTGGGTAGAGGAAAGCTTTTGAAACCTTCATTGGATGATGTGGCACAACTCAAAATGAGTAGAAACAGATGCAAACATCCATTAATAATCAGAACGTGGAATGTACGAAGTATGAATCTAGGAAAATTGGAAGTTGTCAAAAATGAAATGGAACACATAAAAATTGATATCCTAGGCATTAGTGAGCTGAATTGGACTGGTTTTGGCCACTTTGAGTCAGACAACCATATGGTCTACTATGCCGGAAATGACCTATTGAAGAGGAATGGCATGGCATTCATCATCACAAA
>NW_006921709.1:9177477-9189095 GCF_000298275.1 Orycteropus afer afer
AGATAAAAGAGCTGAAGAGAAGATTTCAAAGAGCAGCTTGAGCAGACAAAGTCAATTATTATAATGAAATGTGCAGAGACATGGATGAAAGCCAAAAAGGGAGAACATGCTCAGCATTTCTCAAGCTGAAAGAACTGAAGAAAAAATTTAAGCCTCAAGTTGCAATATTGAAAGATTATATGGGCAATATATTAAATGTTGCAGGAAACATCAAAAGAAGATGAAAAGAATACACAGAGTCACCGTACCAAAAAGAATTGATCGATGTTCATCCAATTCAGGAGGTGGCATATGATCAAGAGCCAATGATACTGAAAGAAGTAGTCAAAGCTGCACTGAAGGAAGTGATGAAAAACAAGGCTCCAGGAATTGATGGGATACCAAATGAGATGTTTCAACAAACGGATGGCCCATTGGAGGCACTCACTTGGCTATGCCAAGAGATTTGGAAAACAACTACCTGGCCAACTGACTGGAAGAGATACGTATTTGTACCATCTCAAAGAAAAGTGACCCCAAAGAATATGGAAATAATCGAACAATATCATTAATATCACATGCAAATAAAATCTTACTGAAGGTAATTAAAAAATTGTTGCAGCAGTATATTGACAGAGAATTTCAATATAAGAGAAGTGCAAGCTGGATTCAGAAGAGGACGTGGAATGAGGCATATCATTACTGATGTCAGATGGATCTTGGCTCAAAGCAAAGAATACTAGAAAGATGTTTACTTGTGTTTTACTGACTATGGAGAAGCATTCGACTTGATTGTACTCATGAGGAACCTGAACATAGACCAGGAGGCTGTTGTTCGAAAAGAACAAGGGGATACTGCTTGGTTCAAAATCAAGAAGGGAGTGCATCAAGGTTGTATCCTTCTACCATACTTATTCAATTTATATGCTGAGCAAATAATCCAAGAAGGTAGATTATATGAAGAAGAATGTGGCATCAGGTTTGGAGGAAGACTCATTAATAACCTGTGATACGCAGATGACACAACTTTGCTTGCTGAACATGAGGGTGACTTGAAGCACTTACTGATGAAGATTAAAGACTACAGTCTGCAGTATGGATTACACCTCAATATAAAGAAAACAAAAATTGTTCCAACTGATCCAATAAACAGCTTCATAGTGGATGGAGAAAAGATTGAAGTGGCCAAGGATTTTATATTACTTGGTTCTACAGTCAACACCAATGGAAGCAGCAGTCAAGACATATGAAGACATATTGCATTGGGAAAATCTGCTGCAAAAGACCTCTTTCAAGTGCTGAAGAGCAAAGATGTCTCCTTGAAGACTAAGGTGTGCCCAACCCAAGCCATGGTATTTTCAGTTGCCGCTTATGCATATGAGAGCTGTTCAACGAATAAGGGAGACTGAAGAAGAGTTGATTGTTTTGAGTTGAGGTGTTGGAGAAGAAAGCTAAGAGTACCATGGTCTGCTAAAAAGACTAACAATTCTGTCCTGGAAGAAGTGCAGCTGGAATCCTCTCTGGAAGAGAGGATGGCCAGAATTTCATCTCACCTACTTTGTTCATGTTGTCAGAAGGAACCATTCCCTGAGAAGGATATCATGCTTGGTAAAGTGGAGGGTCAACAAAAAAAGGGAAGGCCCTCAACAAGATGGATAGACACAGTGGCCGCAACAATGGGCTTAGGTATGACAAGGATCATGAGCCTGGCACAGGAGCAGTCAGTGTTTTGTTCTGCTGTGCATAGGGTTGCTATGAGTTGGAAACAACCTGATGACACCTAACAACAACAACATATAAAGGAACCCTGGTGGTGCAATAGTTAAGCACTTGAGTGCTAACTAAAAGATTGGAGGTTCAAATTCCCCCACTCCTCTATAGGAGAAATACGTTGCAATCTGATTCCATAAAGATTATAGCTTTGGAAACCCTTTGGTACAGTTATATTCTGTCTTACAGAGTTGCTATGAGTTGTAATTGACTCAATGGCAATGGTTGAAAATATATATAATACTGGTACACATGGAGTAAACATCAATAAAACCTGTTGTCATTGAGTTGATTTCAACTCATGATGACCCTGTGTGATACAGAACAGAACCACTCCCTAAGGGTTTTTGACTGCATACAGTGACCATGTTTAGAAGTGGATCATCAAGCTTATGCTCTGTGGAGCCTCTGGGTAGGTTTGAACCTCCAACCTTTCTATTAGTAGCTTAGCAACACATTTGTGACACTCAGGGATCTAAATATCAATAAAAAACCAAAAAACCAAACCTGTTGCCATTGAGTCAATTCTAATTCATAGCAATCTTCATAGGATTTCCAAGACTGTAAATCTCTACAGAAGTAGATTTACCCATCTTTCTCCCATGGAGAAGTTGATGGGTTTGAATCCCTGACCTTCTAGTTTGCAGCCAAATGCCTTACCTGCTATGCCACCAAAGCTCCTTAAACTCATTAAGATTTTAAAATTAGGTTAAAATGAACATATTTAGCTGTGAAGAACAAGAGAAAGATAAAGCAATAGCTAGAGGAAAGGTAGGGCTATTGAAGGTTTTTGTTGTTTGTTGATTTAAGTATAGTCATAATTACCTAGTGTTACCTGATAGAAATACTACCAGTGGGTGCCTTCAAAAAGGAGAAATTTATTTTCTCACAGTTCTGGAGAAATCAAGTTCAAATGAGGGAATAACCCATTGCCACCCAGTCAATTATGACTCACAGCAACCCCCATTGGGTTTCTGAGGCAGTAAAGCCAGGAGAAGGAGAAAGAGTGAGCAATGGCAGGGATCTAGGCAAGGGGAGGATAGAGAGGTTTCAAACAACTAAGGGAGACAAATTTGTCTATCAGTTTGTCATACTGTGGTGGCTTGTGTATTGCTGTGAAGCTTGAGGCTGTGCCACTGGTATTTCAAACACCAGAAGGTTGCACATGGTGCACAGGTTTCAGTGAAGCTTACAGACTGAGACAGACTAAGAAGAAAGCAGAGACCATCCACTTCTCAAACACCTGGACAGAGAAAACCTTATGAATAGCAGAGAAACACTTGACACATTACTGCGCAACTTTATGAATAGCCTGGAAACATTATCCAATACAGTGCAGGAGTGCAAGGCGCTTAGGTCGTAAGTCTCCCAAAATACAACCAGGAAGCAGCAGCAACATCAGAGTAGAACCAACCTTACTGATATGGATAAAGTAAAGCTTTTGAGACCTCCATTTGCTGACATGGCATGACTCAAATTGAGAAGAAACAGCTGCAAACATCCATTAATAATCAGAACATGCAATGTACAAAGTATGGATCAAGGAAAATTGGAAGTTGTTATAAATGAAATGGGCAGCATAAAGATTGATACCCTAGGCATTAGTGAGCTGAATTAACTGATTTTGGCCATTTTGAATCAGACAATCATATGATCTACTATGCTGGAAATTACAATTTGAAGAGGAATGGTATGGTGTTCATAATCACAAAGGATATTTCAAGATCTGTCCTGAACTACAATGCTGTCAGTGATAGAATAATATCCATACGCCTACAAGGAGGACCAGTTAATAGTACAATTATTCAAATTTACACACCAACCACCAAAGCCAAAGGTGAGAAAACTGAAGATTTTTATCAACTTCTGCAGTCTGAAATTGACCAAACATGCAATCAAGATGTGTTAATTATCACTGGTGACTGGAATGCAAAAGTTGAAAACAGAGAAGAATCACTTGTACTTAGAAAATTTGGCATTGGTGATAGAAATAATGCTGGAGATCGCATGATAGAATTTTGCAGGAACAATGACTCAGTCATTGCAAGTACTTTTTTTCAACAACACAAATGGCAGCTATACACGTGGAGTTCACCAGATGGAGTACACAGGAATCAGATTGACTACATCTGTGGCAAGAAGCAATGTAAAACTCAGTATCTTCAGCTAAAACAAAGCCAGGAGCTGACTGTGGAACAGACCATCAACTATTCATATGCAAATTCAAGTTGAAGTTGAAGAAAATTAAAACAAGTCCATGAGAGCCAAGATATCAGACATCATATTGCATTGGGCAAATCTGCAAAAGACCTCGTTTAAGTACTGAAAAGCAAATATAATTCCTTGAAGACTAAGGTGCATCTGACACAAGCCATGGTATTTTCAATCACCTCATAGGCATGTGAAAGCTGGACAATGAAAAAGGAAGACTGAAGAAGAGTCGATGCTTTTGAGTTGTGGTGTTGGCGAAGAATGCTGAAAGTACCATGGGCTGCTAAAAGAACTAACAAATCTGTCCTGGAAGAAGTGTAGCCGGAATGCTCCTTGGAAGCGAGAATGACCAGACTTCATCTCACCTACTTTGGTCATGTTGTAAGAAGGGACCATTCCCTGGGAAAGGATACCATGGTTGGTAAAGTGGAGGGACAACAAAAAAGTGGAAGGACCTCAATAAGATGGATTGACACAGTGGCTATAATGATGGTCTCAAGTATAGCAAAGATCATGGGGCTGTCATAGGAGTGGGCAGTGTTTGTTCTGCAGTACATGGGGTCAGTATGAGTCAGAGACAACTCGATGGCACCTTACAACAACAACAACATCTTTAACATATACCCTTCACTGGTGTGACCTCAACTGATTTTGATTGCTTACATTACATTTGATTGCATTACGAAAGGTGATTACATTACATTGCATTATGGAGGGCAATCTGCTCTACCCAAATCCAACTGTTTAATCACATGATTAAATCATAACAGCATGTGGCCAGGATTCTAATGCATATTTTCCAAATTAAAAACCAAACTCACTACCATCAAGTCAATTCCTACTCATAGTGACCCCACTGGGTCTCTGAAGCTGTAAATCTTTACGGAAGTAGATTGCCCAGTTTTCCTTTTGAGGAATCTTCCTTTTGAAGTTGAACCACCAGCCTTCTGGTTAGCAGTCAACTGCCTTAGGCAGTGTGCCATCAGAACGCCTATATTTAAGAAGGATATAATTCAATCCATAATAAGGAAGGAAGAGACTTGTGTATGTGAAAATGCGGCAGGAAAGGGTCATAGAAAAGGAAACATTGAAGAACAAAGTTACAGTGTTTAGTGTAGTGTGAAATGATGTGATAGAGTGTGACTGTGTGTGTGAGTGTGTATGTGTGTGTGTTACATCTGTAGGCAGGGATCTTGGCTGAACCTAAAGAGAAATCCAGAAGTATATTTGCATGAGTTTGTTTGCATGGAGAATGGCCTCCACCAGGAGGAAGTTGTGTATCCAGGAACCAGAGTGAGACAGATGACAGCAAAGAGGACAGTGTGTTAGCTGTTGGCTGCCTCCAGCCTGGCCCAATGAAGAGAAGGACCAGAAAGAAGAGCCAAGTAGACTGCCTTTGCTGTATTTTGTGAAATTTAGGGCAAGATTAGTGTAGTTCGAAGAGAACATTTTCCCCATTTCTCTGTGGAACCCAGTACAGCTCGTTCACCATGAGGACTGAGGGCTTGGTTCCTCTCCAGTGTTGCAGTTTCGAGAGCAGTAGTTCTAGAGAACAGGATTCCATACAGGGACTCTTCAGTGCTGTGGATGCCAGTTCTTTGAGACAAGGATAAGACAAAACCTCAAATGCTTTGAAGGAGGCAGACATTGAGGATTAGGCCAAAGTACATACACATGAGAAGGTTGCATAGAAGCACATGGGAGGTACCCCTAGGAACACAGGGAGATAACTATCAGATTGAGTCGGGGCCATGAAGAGCCTGCAGTTAAACTGGAGGTAAGCTGGATGTCAGCCCAAAGAGAGTATTAGTGTTAAATGCCCTCTTTATGACACATTTTATTTTTCATGTTAGTGGTGCAAACTTATATATTAAAGCATATGCATATGTTAATATGAGGAATTTGGGGCTATAATGTATTGAGTAGAGAACTTCAATAATCAAAAGCAATTAAGTTATCAAAGAAAGGAAAAGTAACATTTTGATGCTATTAGAAGACTTATGAAAGGAAGACTTTTGTAAACAAACAATAACAACAACATCAACAAAAAAAAACAGTAAATATGTCATATTTATCTAGGCTGAGCTATCAAAAGAAAAGTGTCTTTTCCTCTACAAAAAACAGAGAAACTAGAATTATACAGTTACTGTACTATCAATGATTAGAATAAAAACAGACATTGTATTATCATTGTATACCACCAACACCTGTTTTGTTTTACAATACGAAAGCAAGATTGATAGGTAGAACTCTTATTTCACTTAAAAAGGGCTGGCATCATTATATTAAAAATCAAATTACAAACTGGTCTCAAAGAAAATACAGTGAATCCATGAGCAGCAGAGGATTGAATATGTCAGAAGACCTGTGGCCAGTTGGGGTGCAAGAATGGTAATGGGAGGGTTGGTGTTATTGTGGGCCCACTAATAGCATTATTTCCGTGCAAGGTCCATTTAGAGAAGACATTCCTTAGTCAGAGTGAAAAGAGATGGGCATTGAAACAGCCCACAATCTGACAAGCAAATGGCTGAGCCACTCAGCTTTTCAGTTGAAAAGGCAAATGCAGAAATAAAAGCTCAAAGATCTGGGATAATTTGCACAACTGGGACAGGTAATCAACAATCAGAGATCTTAAAGACAGGAAAAAATAAGTCATTTTTGTCCTTAGGTTTAAAAATATAAAATAATTCAAATGAAAAGTTATTTTCTGAAGTGTCCTTTTGAGATATATCCTGCCATTTTCTGCACAACTCCTCCCACCCAATTTCTTACCGACTATTCCTTCTGAGCTATATTGATCAATGTTTTGATTTCTGATTCAGTTTGTAAATGTTTTGAGTAGAATAAAATGTAATGCTTACCCCCAGGTGTGTACAACTAAAGAACAGGAAGAGAAAGGGAATATGGGGTAAGAAAGTCTTATTCATTAGGTAGCTACTAGAAAATTTCTATGCTATTTCTCAAAACTCTAGAAGAGTTAATTCTGTTTGTTTGTATGTTTGTGTTTTTTTCCCTCTCTCATTTCCTTTCTTGTTTGTTCTTGATTCCAAAGCAAATAAAGCAAAGCATTAACATCTGTTAATCTCTGAAATAGACAAGTATCTGGGAGAGTGTGCTCATAGTTAAAAATGGAATTATTTATAAAAAGGCTAGCTCTTCAAGTAATGAAATAGGACTGCCCAAGAATAAAGGAAAATCTTTACTCACGAATCCAAAGCAATTAATTCTGTGTAAAAATATCATTAAAGGAATTCAGGAACAGTGAGTTATAAAAATTAATACAACAATGTTATGTGATAAGATATTGATGAAGATGTGGGAAAACAGGAACTCACACAGTGATTGTGGGAGCATAAATTGGTAGGAACTATTTTTCAATTTTTCAGTGCCTGTTATTATTAGGTGCCATCAAGTAGACTCCAACTCATACCAGCCGTACATACAAGAGAATGAAGCGTTGCCCACTACTCCGCAATCCACATAACCATTGCTTTGCTTGAGCCCATCATTGCAGCCACTCTGTCAACCCATCTTGTTGAGGGTCTTCCTCTTTTTTGCTTACCCTCTACTTTATCAGCCACGATATCTTTCTCCAGGGACTGGTTCCTTCTGACAACATGACATAAATATGAGAGATGAAGTCTGGCCATTCTCACTTCTGAGGAGCATTCTGGCTATACTTCCTCAAAAATAGATTTGTTCATTCTTTTAACAGTCCACAGTGTATTCATTATTCTTCACCAACACCATAACTCAAATGCATGAATTCTGTGGTCTTTTTTATTTATTGTCCCCCTTTCATGTGCATATTAGGCTTTTGAAAATACCATGCCTTGGGCCAGGTGCACTTCAGTCTTCAAAGTAACATCTTTGCTCTTTAACACTTTAAAGAGTTTTTTTTAGCAGCAGATTTACCCAGTGCAACATGATGGTAGATTTCCTGACTGTTGCTTCCAGGGGTGTTGACTCTGGAGCCAAGTGAAATGAAATCTTTGACAGCTTCGATCTTTTCTCCATAAATTGTGATGTTGCTTATTGGTCCAATTGTGAGGATTTTTTTTTCTTTATGTTGAGGTGTAATCCATACTGGAGGCTGTAGTCTTTGCTCTTCATCAGTAAACGCTTCAAGTCTTCTTCACTTTCAGCAAGCAAGGTGGTGTCACCTGTATATTGCACATAGTTAAACTGTTCTTCCTCCAATCCTGATGCTGCATTCTTCTTTGTATAGTCCTGCTTCTCAGATTATTTGCTCAGCATACAGACTGAATAAGTATAGTGAAAGTATACAACCCTGATGTATACCTTTCCTGGTTTTAAACCACGCAATATCCCCTTTTTCTGTTCAAATAACTGCCTCTTCGTCTATGTACAGGTTTCTTAGGAGCACAGTTAAGTGTTCTGGAATGCCCATTCTTCTCAACGTTGTCCATAATTTGTCATGATCCACACAGTTGAATGCCTTTGCATAGTCAATAAAACATAGGTAAACATCTTTCTGGTGTTCTTTGCTTTCAGCCAAGATCCATCTGACGTCAGCAATGATATCCTCATTCCACATCCTCGTTTGAATCCAGCTTGAATTTCTGGCAGTTCCCTAAGGATGTCCTGCTGCAATCATTTTTTAAATTACATTTTACTTGTATACAATATTAATGATATTGTTTGTTAATTTCTGCCTTCTGTTGGATCACCTTTCTTTGGAATAGGCACAAATACGGACCTCTTCCAGTCAGTTGACCAGGTAGCTGTCTTCCAATTTTCTTAGCATAAAAGAGTGAGCGCCTCTAGCGCTGCATCCATTTGTTGAAACATCTCAATGGGTATTAGGTCAATTCTTGAAGGCTTGTTTTTTGGCAATGCCTTCAGTGCAGCTAGGACTTCTTTCAATACGATTGGTTTTGATCATATGCTATCTCCTGAAATGGTTGAGTATCGACCAATTCTTTATGGTATAGTGACTCTGTATATTTTTTCCATCTTCTTTTGATACTTCTTGCATCATTCAATATTTTGCTCATAGAATCCTTATCAGTATTGCAACTCAAGGCTTGAATTTTTTCTTCAAGTTCTTTTAGTTTGAGAAATGCCCAACATGTTCTTCCCCTTTGATTTTCCAACTCCAGATCTTTGCACATTTCATTATAATACCTTACTTTGTCTTCTCAAGTTGCCCTTTGAAATCTTTTTTTTTTAACTTTTTATTGTGATTAGGTTGAAATTTTATGGAGCAAATTTGTTTTCCATTCAATAGTTCATACACATTTTGTTTAGTGATGTTGATTACAATCCCGACAATATAATAGCTCTCTTCTCACTTCCTCCCTGTGGCTATCTTTTTCCTGTGTCCTTGTTAGCTACACATTGTTGCCTCCCTATGTTTCTCCCTGTATAAGTGCTGCCCCTCCGATCTCCCATGGTTGATGGCTCTCAGGAATGCATCTCTCTGATGTAATTGCTCATCTCATAGGCCGATCTATTGTTTGGCTGAGAGTTAAGCCACAGGAATGAGTTCAATTCCAGGCCTGAAGGCTGATGAGCAGCCATATAGTCTCAGGGATTTCACAAGTCTCTGTCCAACCAGTAATCCTGGTGTTTTTTATGTTTTTATAATTTTATTCCACATTTTTCTCCACATATCACAGGATCTGTAATTTTGATCTTTTTCTGAATGGTTAGCATTGGTAGACAAGCACTATCTAGTTATTCTGGTCACAGGGTCATGAAGGCTGAGGTTCCCATGGTCCATTAGTCCCCTGGACTAATTATTTCCATGTCTTTGATTTTCTTCATTCTTCTTTGCTCTGGATGTGGACAGTCCAGTTAGTTATCTTAATGTTTGACTGCTATCACGAAGGCCGGTGGTTCAAACCCACCAGCCACTCCTTGGAAGGAAGATTGGGCAATCTGCTTCCATAGAAGGGGTTGCTATGAGTCGAATCAACTCAATGGCAATGAGTTTGGTTTTTTTATTTTAGTCACTCCTCACCAAATAGGATGTAGAACAATGTTTTCGTGTGCTGTGTTGTGCCAAATGAGCTTGATGTCCCCCACCACCATGGTCCAAAGCCTGCAGTCCTAGCAACACACTCCCTCAAGGTGCTTGGGTGTAGCTAAAAACTTATCTTAACCTTGCCCCCTTTTAGGTCTGTTATATCTATGGAAATTTTTACAGCACATACAAATACATATGTAGAAATATTGTCTGCCAAACCTATGTATGGTGATGTATATATTCCCATTCACTTACCCATACCTAATTATCTTGCCTGAATGCTTATGTGTAAACCTGAAGATTAATGTTTGTTATTACTGATAATGCAGTATTATGTATGTAATAGCATTCACCTTTATTTTCTGTACCTTTTGTGTACGTCTCCTTGTCTTCCTTTCCCTTTGTGATAATGTGCTAGTCACATGCTTTTATTATATTGCCTTTTCTTTCACTCAAATCAACACAAGTCTCTTAAACAGCTAGCAATTTTCCCTCTCCTTTCCTCCCATCCCTGGTGTGGTAGTTAAGTCTGTTTGTCAACTTGGCTAGGCCTGGGTAAGTGGCTGGGCAGCTGCATGTAGTTATTCCCCATGGTAAGACTCGTAATTAACTCTATGGTGGAATCTTTTGGAGCTGCTGAGTAGCTGCTTTGGGTATGTGGTCTGCTTCCCATATATAAGCAGCAGCCTTAGGGATAGTCTCTAGCTTATGGCACACTTGGACCCTGCATGTAGTCATGTTGTTGTTCAGCAGCCTGCCATGCTCTGCCGACCTTGGGATTTACATAGACGAATTAATGGCCTGCTGTGTGGTTTGGTAACATTGGGACTGTGCCACTTTATTTGTTGACCTTGGGCTTCTTAGCCTCAGCAGCCAGTAGCTGCCTGAGTGAAGAGATGCCTCTAGCTTCAGTGGGCCGGGAGCAAGAGGCAGAGCTGAAGCCCAAGGTCAAGGGGCTTTCACATAGCTCCTAGAGCTTGGCACTTTGAACTTGGACTTAAAGACTCCAAACTATGAGAGAATAAACTCCTGTTTTTTCAAGCCATCCCATTTGTGGTATATTCCTGTCAGAGTGGCACTAGGTAACCTGAACACGTGGTAACCAACAAAGAAAATTTCCTTTCTGTGTAAATTTTCCTTGACTTTTTATAATAACAGACTCACACAATATATGTCTTTCTGTGATTGACTTATTTCACTTAGCATAATATCCTCCAAGTTCTTCCATGTTATGAATCATCAGGGATTCTTCCTTATTCTTTGATATTGCACAGTATTCCATTGTTTGTAATTACTATAGTTTGTTTATCTATTCATCTGTTGATGGACACTTAGGATGTTTCCATCTCTTTGCTATTATAAATAGTGCTGTGATGATGATGTGTGGCTATATCTACTCATGTTTCAGATCTCACCTATTTAGGCTATGTTCCTTGTAGTGGGGTTGCTGGACCAAATGGTATTTCTAGTTCCAACTTTTGAAGGAATCACCATACTTTCCATAATGTTTGTACCATTTGACAGTCCCACCAGCAGTGTATAAGAGTCTCAATCTCTCCACATCCTCGCCAGCATTTGTTATTTTCTGTCCCATTGAACTTTGCTACTAGTGCTGGAGCAAGATGGTATCTCATTGTTTTGGGAGCTCTGGTAGCATAGTGGCTAA
>NW_006921709.1:9194320-9196796 GCF_000298275.1 Orycteropus afer afer
GGGAAGAATAAAGAATAATAGTAAAAATGACAAAAGTATTAATAAAAACAGTTGTTTTAAAACAGACAAATACAAGCAAACTTTTGTTGTTGTTGTTGTTGTTGTTGTTATGTACCATCGAGTCGGACCTGACTCACAGTGACCCCTCCTTGGGTTTCCAAGGCAGTATCACTACAGAAGTAGACTGCCCCATCTTCCTTCCGAGGAGTGGCTGGTAGGTTTGAATTGCCAGCCTTCTGGTTAGCAGTCAAGTGCCTTAGGCACTATGCTACCAGAGCTCCCACAAGCAAACTAATCTCCAGAAAAAGAAAGAGAGAAAGAAAAAGAATAAAAATAAAAAAATCAGTGGAGGACAGAGCAGGGCAACCAGGCTCCATCTGAGCACACAGACCGGGATGCAGTTCCTGCAGGCCCAGAAGGTGGGTGGGAGTAGGGGATGACCGCACCTCTGTTCACCAAGTCGGTGTGGAGTATAAGATTAACAAGAGTAATGTTGCACCTTTTCAGTTGTGCAGGTCGAGAGTGTCCTTGGGGTTATTGGAAAGCAGAACCTGTTCTTAAGCCCCTGGAATCTCAGAGAGTGCTGTCTCCTTAAATATCCAAAATGGTCAAGCCTCTTGTAAACATTCAAAATGGCAGCATCCGCCGGACAGTCAAAAGTCCACAGCTCAGCCCATCTTCCTCTGCATCACTGCTTCCCCTTTTATTCCACAGCCACCAGAGCAATCCTCTGTGCAGTCTCTGGCTAGTAGGACTAATTTTTAGGTTAATTCTTAGGTCATACCACCACTCGGGAATCTCCAAGCTGTCTGTGCCATCAGGATCACTCAGGATTGCTGCCAGACCGCAGCTCCATATGTCTCCTTTTCTGGTATTTTCATGAAAATTCTTCTGCTAGTTGGGGTTTAGTCCACTTCTATATCCTTCCCCTCTGTGTCTGAGTTAATTGCTTCCCCTTTTCTTTGTTGAAGAGGCTATGTGCAGTGTTTCTGCCTATTCCACCATCATGGAATCTGAGTCTCGATAGTTTTACTTCTTCTTTGTCAATTTGGATACCTTTAATTTCTCTTTCTTATCTTACTGCCTAGCTAGGACTTGCAATACAGTGTTGAGTAGAAGTGGTGAAATTGGGCATGCTTGTCTGGTTCCCCTTCATGAGGAGAATGGTTTCAGTCACTCTCCATTGCAAATAATGTTGGTTGTTGGTTTTACCTATATGCCCTTAATTAGGTTGTAGAATTTTCCTTCTATTCCTCTTTTGCTGAGAGTTTTTTTTTTTATCAGGAATGGATGCTGTTGTTGTTAGGTGCCATCGAGTTGGCACCAACTCATGGAGATTCCATGTACAACAGAATGAAACACTTCATGGCCCTGAGCTATTCTCACAATCCTTGCTGTACTTGATCCGATCATTGCAGCCACTGTGTCAATCCATTGCATTGAGAGTCTTCCCCTTTTTTTGTGTACAAATATGGATTTCTTACAGTCAGTTGTTAATTGTGTTAAGCTGGGTTCTCTAGAGAAGCAAAACCAGTAAAGCTTAGAGAGAGAGAGAGAGATTTATCTTAGGAAAATGGGTCACACACTTATAGAAGCTGGCAAGTCCCTAGTTCTTGGATCAAATGTCAAGCTGGAAGTTTTTCCCAACTCATGCAGCTGCAGGAGCTAACGAGCTCAAGGTTGGCAGGCAGTATACTGGCTATTGACTCCAATGAATGATGAACCCAAGATCTCCAGCCCAAATGGTGGATTGTTCACTCACAAACAGTTGTAGGCAGCAAAACAGGACCCTGATGCACAGAAGAGTGTCTCTTTTCCAGGATGTCCATAAATATATCAGAAGTAGGCCATAACCCTAGGGAAACTTGCTTCCAATGGATTGGCTGCTCAAAATGTATACCTCTGATCCCATCATGAGAATAACCCACATCACAATTGCTTAAACTACACAGAATTGTGATCCAGCCAAGTTGACACACAGCTCCAACTATCACAGTGTGTAAATTTAAATAGTAGTCATATTAACTGATCTTCCTTGTGTTGTTGTTGTTAGGTGCTGTCAAGTTGTTTCCAACTCATAGTGACCCCATACACAGCAGAACAAAACACTGCCCGATCCTGCACCAACTCCATGATCCCTGCTGTACTTGAGCCCATCATCACAGCCATCATGTAAATCCATCTCATTGAAGGCCTTCTCCTTTTTCGTCGACCCTCCACCTTACCAAGCGTGACATCCTTCTCCAGGGAATGGTTCCTTCTGACAACATGACCAAAGTAGGTGACACAAGTCTGGCCATTCTCACTTCCAAGGAGCATTTTGGGTGCACTTCCTCCAGGACATATCTGTTAGTTCTTTTAGCAGTCTATGGTACTTTTGGCATTCTTCACCAGTACCACAACTCAAAAGCATCAACTCTTCTTCGGTCTTCCTTATTCATTGTCCAGCTCTCACATACATATGAGGAAATTGGAA
>NW_006921709.1:9197476-9205730 GCF_000298275.1 Orycteropus afer afer
AAGAACACACTCAGCATTTCTCAAGCTGAAAGAATTGAAGAAAAAAATTTAAGCCTTGAGTTGCTATATTGAGACATTCTATGGGCAAAATATTGAATGATGCAGGAAACATCAAGAAAAGATAGCAGGAATACACAGAGTCACTGTACCAAAAAGAACTGGTCGATCTTCATCCATTTCAGGAAGTGGCATATGATCTTGAACCAGGATCTTCCTTGTAGGCATATTGATATTATCCTTTCACTGACAGCATTGTATTTCAGGATAGTTCTTGATACATTCTTTTTGCTCTTCAATTTTTCGTTCCTGGCATAGTAGTCCATATGATTGTCTGATTCAAAATGGCCAATATCAGTCCATTTCAGCTCACTAATGCCTAGGATCTACCACTCACCTTTCAGTTTGTCATACTGAGGTGGTTTATATGGTGCTGTCAGGCTGGAGGCTATGTCACTGGTATGTCAAATGCCAGCAGGGTCACCAGTGGTAGAGAGATTTCAGCAGAGGTTCCAGACCAAGACAGACGAGGAAGAGGGATGGGGCCATCCACTTCTGAAAGAATTGGTAGCTGAAAACTTTATGGATAACTGTGAAGCACTGTCTGATATGTTACTGGAAAATTTTATGAAGAGCCATAACACATTATCTGATATAGTGCTGGGAAGATGAGGCCTTCAAAACACAACTGGGGAGAAGCTGCCTCCTCAAAGTAGCCAATCTTGCTGACACAGATGGCATCAATCTTTTAGTACCTACATTTGCTAATGGAACACAACTCAAAATGAGAAGAAATAGCTGCAAAAATCCATTAATAATTGAAATATGGAATGTATGAAGTATGAATCTAGAAAAATAAGAAGTTGTTAAAAGTGAAATGGAACTCATAAAGATGGATATCATAGGCCTTAGTCAGCTGCAAGGGACTGGTATTGACCATTTTGAATCAGAAAATCATATGGTCCACTATGCTAGGAATGACTGATTGAAGAAGAATGGAGTTGCATTCATGGTGAAAAAGAACATAACAAGATCTATCCTGAAGTATAATGCTGTCAGTGATAGGATAATATCTATACACCTACAAGGAAGACCAGTCAATACTACAAATTTATGTACCAGCCACCAAAGCAAAAGATGAAGAGATTGAGATTTTTATTAACATTTGCAGTCTAAAACTGACCAGACATGCAATTGAGATCTATTGATTATTGCTGATGATTGGAAAGTGAAAGTCGGAAATAAAAAAAAAAAATATTGGTAGTTGGAAAAAATGGCCTTGGTGATAGAAATGATACCAGAAATCACATGGTAGAATTTTTCAAGACCAATGACTTATTCATTGCAAATACCTTTTTTTTTTTTTTTTTGCCAACAACATAAATGGCAACTATACACATGGACTTCACCAGATGGAATACACAGAAATCAAATTTATTACAGCCATGGAAAGAGGCGATAGAAAAGCTCAATATCTTCAGTCAAAACAAAGCCAGGAGCCAACCGTGGAACAAACCATCAGTTGCTCATATGCAAGTTCAAATTGAAGCTGAAGAAAATTAGAACACTTTCATGAGGGCCAAAATATGACTTTGAGTATATCCCACCTGAATTTAAAGACCATCTGAAAAAAGATTTGACACAGTGAAAATTAGTGACTGAAGACCAAACAAGGATGACATCAAGAGCATCATACATGAAGAAAAAAAAAAAGGTCATTAAAAAGACAGGAAAAGAAGAAAAGAACAAAATAGATCCAGAAGAGATTCTGAAACTTGCTCTTGAATAGAGAATCGCTAAAGCAAAAGGAAGAAAGGTTGAAATAAAAGAGCTGAAGAGATTTCAAAGGGTGGTTCAAGAAGACAAAGTAAAGTATTATAATGAAATGTGCAAAGGCCTGGAATTAGAAAACCAAAAGAGAAGGGCAGATTTGGTATTTCTCAAGCTGAAAGACTGAAGAAAAAATTCAAGTCTTGAATTGCAGTATTGAAGGATTCTATGAGCAGAATAATGAATGATGCAGGAAGTATCAAAGGAAAATGGGAGGAATACACAGAGTCACTTTACCAAAAATAATTGGTCAATTTTCCATCATTTCAGGAGGTACTATATGATCAAGAAACAATGGTATGGAAGGAAGAAACTTAAGCTGTACTGAAGGAATGAAAGACAAGATTCTGGGAATTGATGGAAAACTCACTGAGATATTTCCACAAACAGGTGTACCACTGGAGGCATGTTCTGGTTACCTGGTACCTCTCTGACAGGAATATACCACAAATGGGATGGCTTGAACAAACAGGAGTTTATTCTTACAATTTGGAGACTTTAAGTCCAAGTTCAAAGTGCCAGGCTCTAGGGGCTGGGTGAAAGCCCCTCAGCCTCCAGCTTCAGCTCTGCCTCTAGCTCCCAGCCCACTGAAGCTAGAGGCTTTTCTTCACTCAGACAGCTGCTGACTGCTGACGCTGACAACCCCAAGGTTGACAAATAAAAAGGCACCAATGTTACCAAACCACACAGCAGACCATTCATTCAAGTCCACTGAAAACCCCAAGGTCGGCAGAGCATGGCAGGATGCTGAACAACGACACTGCTCTAGGTAGGATTCAAGTGTGCCATAAGCTAGAGACCATTCCCAAAGCTGTTTCTTTTATATGGGAAGCAGACCAAATACCCGAAGAAGCTACTCAGCTGCTCACAGTAGATTCCACTGTGGAGTTAATGACCAATCTCACCATGGGGAATAACTACATTCAGCTGCCCAGCCTCTCAACCAGGCCCAGCCAAGTTAACACACAAACATAACCACCACAAGATGTATACTCATCTATGCCAGGATATTTGGAAGACAGCTGCCTGACTGATCAAATGGAAAAGATCCATATTTGTGTGCATTCCAAAGAATGACGATCCAACAGAATGTGAAAATTATCGACCAATATAATTAATATCCCACGCAAATAAGATTTTGCAGAAGATTATTAAAAAATGGTTGCAGCACTATATTGACAAGGAACTTCCAGAAATGCAAACTGCATTCAAAAGAGGATGTGAAACGAGGGCAAGCTGCATTCAAAAGAGGATGTGGAATAAGGGATCTTATTGCTGATGTCAGATGGATCTTAGCTGATGTCACAGAAAAATGTTTGTTTACCTGTGTTTTATTGACTATGTAAAGGCATTTGACTGTGTGGATCATAACAAAATGTGGATAACATCACAAATAATAGGAATTCCAGAACACTTGATTGTGCTCATGAGAAACCTGTACATTGACCAAGAGGCAGTTCTTCTAACAGAACAAGATACTGCATAGTTTAAAATCAGAAAGGGTATGAGCCAGGATTGTACCTTTTATGCTACTTATTCAATCTGTATGCTGAGCAAATAATCTGAGAAGCTGGACTATATGAAGAAGAATGTGACATCAGGATTGAAGGAAGACTCATTAACCTGTGATATGTAGATGACACAAATTTACTTGTTGAAAGCACATGAAACATTTACTGATGAAGATCAAAACTACTCTCTTTGGTATGGATTACACCTCAGCATAAAGAAAACAAAAGCTCTCACAACTGGACCAACAAGCAACATCATGATAAATGATGAAAAGATTGAAATTTTCAGGGATTTCATTTTACTTGGATCTACACTCAACATATATGGAAGCAGTAGTTAAGAAATCAGATGTATTGCATTGGGCAAATCTGCTGCAAAAGACTTCTTAAAGAGCAAATATGTCATTTTGAAGACTAAGGTGTGCCTAACCCAAGCCATGGTATTTCAAATTGCCTTATATGCATATGAAAGCTGGACAATGAATAAGGAAGAACGAAGAAGTGATGCCTTTGAATTGTGGTGTTAGCTAAGCATACTGAAAATACCAAGGATTGTCAGAGGAATGAACAAATCTTTTCTGGAGGAAGTGCAGCCAGATGGCTATTTAGAAGAAAGAATGGCCAAACTTTGTCTCACTTATTTCGGTCATGTGGTCAGAAGGGAACAGTCCCTGGAGAAGGGTATCATGCTTGGTAAAGTGGAAGCTCAGAGAAGGAAGGGAGACCTACAATGAGGTGGACTGACACAGTAGCTGCAATGAGGTGCTCAAGCATAGCAAAGATTGTGAGGCTGACACAGGCCCAGGAGTGTTTAGTTCTGTTCTACATAGGGTCCCTATATGTCAGAATCAACTCAATGGCACCTAATAACAACAACTGCAATGTCTAGGTATTCTTTCATTTTTCACAAGTTTCAATGTTCCTGGACTCATACTACCACTCATCAGTCAGTTTGTCATACTATGGTGGCTTGCATGTTGCTGGGAGGCTGGAAGCCATGCCACCGGTATTTCAAATACTAGCCAGATCACCCATGGTGGATAGTTTTTAGTGGAGCTTCCAGATGAAAACAGACTGGGTAGAAGGATACAACCATCCATTTCTGAAAAAGTTGGCCAGTAAAAACCTTAAGAATAGCAATGAAACATTCATCAAATGCCTTTCTTCATCGGTTGATATGATCATGTGGTTCTTTCCTTTTATTTATGTGATCATTTATGTTGATTATTTTTTTCTAATGTGGAACCATCCTTGCTTATCTGATATGAATCCCATTCGATCATGTTATATTATTTTCTTGATATTGTGTTGGAGTCTATTGGCTAGTCTATTGAAGATTAATGTGTCCACAGTCATGAGGGATATTGGTCTTAGTTTTCCATTTTAGTGGTGTCTTTACCTGGTTTTTGTATCAGAGTTATGCTTGCTTTGTAGAATGGATCTGGTGGTATTCCCTCCTTTTCTATGTTCTGGAATAGTTTGAGTAGGATAGGTATTAGGTCTTCTCTGAACATTTGATGAAATTCTCCACTGAAGCCTCGGCCAGGACTTTTTTTTTTTTGCTGATAGCTTTTTTTATGATCTGTTTAATTTCTTCTTTTGTTATGGGTCTGTTAAAATTTTCTACCTCAGTTTCTGTTAGTTTAGGTAGGTTGTGTGTTTCTAGAATTTTATCCATTTCTTCTAGATTTTTTAATTTGTTGGAGGATTGTTCTTCATAGTATTCTGTTATCATTTTTTAAATTTTGTTTGGTTCTGTTGTGAGGTTGCCTGTTTCATTTTTTTCATGTTATTTGCATCTTCTCTTTCTTTTCCTTAGTTAAATTTCTGTCTATTTTGTCAATTTGGTTAATCTTTTTACAGAACTAGCTGGTAGTCTTGTTGATCTTTCCTATTTTTCTGTTTTCTACTTCATTTATTTCTGCTCTGATTTTCATTTTTTCTTTCTTCCAGAGACTATATACAACTTCTCTTCCTCTTTTTCTAAATGTTGGAGTTATTGTGTTAAGTTGTTGATTTTGGTTCTTTCTTCTTTTTTCATGTGTACATTTATTGCTATAAATTGACCTCCGAGTACTGCTTTCACTATGCTGCAAAAGTTTTGGTATGTTGTGCATTCATTCATCTTTGTTTCTAGGCATAGTTTTATTTTACATTTTATTTCTTATGTTACCCAGTAGTTTTTGAGCAGTGTGTTATAAACTTTCCATGTATTTTATTTTTCCTTCTGGTCTTCCTATTATTGATTTCTAATTTTAAACTGTTGTGTTCTGAGAAGGTATTTTGTAGTATTTCAATGTATTTAAACTTATAGAGGTTGTTTTGTGGCCTAACATATGGTGTATTATCAGAAACTGAATATTGATCACAAAAAATGTCTTATCAGATGATATAGAGTTGTATATTAGCAATTAAATACTTTATAACCAGCCAAACATCTAAATAATGAAGAATTTTCATGTCATAAGTGCTTACATTTCATAGAGAACCATATAATTAATGTGTCTCCTCCCTCCATACTTTAATCATTTGCTTCAGTTCCATCTTTCTCTTAATGACCAGAAGACTAACCCCCCTGGAATCTGTGGCATGAGCATTCTTCCTAAACATTTCTTGGACTTTATCTTATGTCTGTTTTGCAGTGACGTCCAGCTGGAATAACTGTACAGTGGTTGGCATTCTCTGATACCAGGCACAGCAGAGCTCATGCAAATTACATTGGCCTTGTTCATGTCCCAGAAGAAGATGGGCTTCATGGAGATGCTCGCTACCACAGTAACCCAGTGAATGTCTCTGGCCACTATCTTATTTCTCCTTCTGCTCTGATTCTCTCTTCCCTGTTGATACATATTTGCCTACAGTGAACCTTATACCACAGGCCACACAATGTGGGAAATCATTCTTCAATTTTTACCCTGAAGTGATTTGTTAAATGGGCAATAATTAAAACAATTCACTTAGAACATTTATGTTGTTTGAATGTTTCTGCTGTTTAGAATCCTTGATGTCTGATATTTCCTGTGAGTTCTTCTACTAATTTCTTTTTTGGCTTGGACACTTGCAATTATGATTTATGCTTCAACAGTGCTTCTATGTTTATTTAATTTATTCTCATATCATAGGTGAGTCTGGACTGATAATTTACTCTCCAAAAAAATAGAGGTAATAATAAGTCCTGAAGAGGTTAAATGACTTCTCTCCTCAACTCCAGGGTTATAAAATATAGAGTCTTTTATTATTATAATTGTTTCAAATAAAAAAAAGGATAACTTGTGAATTCCTGTAAGGTGGTTACACTATTACAATTTTACTTTTACAAATTAATAAACCTAGTACATATGTGTCTGTTTGTAGTTCATCAATAAGAAATGTTAGCTTGTTCATATTCCAATCCTTAAATTTTTCTCCATTTTCCATTGCAAGGCATTTGGCTCTGACTCTCTCCCTCTCCCTCTCCCTCTCCCTCTTCCTCTCTCTATCTATCTATCATCTATCTTCCAGCTATATATCTACCTCGCTATCTAATCTTTCTACCTACCCATCTAATTTTCTTTATCTAATCTAGCCTTCTTCTATTTTTTAATTGTGATTTGGGTGAAAGTTTAAAGAGAACATTCATTTTTTTTTTATATGAGCACTCATACACATTTTTTTTCATGACATTAATTGCAATCTCCATAATGTAACAGCTTTCTTCCCACTTCCTCCTTGTGGTTACCCTTTCCCTGGGTCCTTCTTTCCTATTCATTTCTGCCCCCTGGACTATCTCCCTGTGCAAATAGTGCCCTTCTGATCTCCCATGGCTGATTGTGCTAAGAAGGTACCTACTTGGTGCAAATGTTTACCTTATGTTATCTGTTGTTGTTATGTGCCGTGGAGTCAGACCTGACTTATAGAGACCACTCCTTGGGTTTCTGAGGCAGTATTACTACAGAAGTAGATCACCCAACCGTCCTTCCAAGGAGTGGCTTGTGGGTATGCCTGTCTATTTTTTATCTGGAAGCCACAGGAGTGAGTTCAATTCTAGGCCTAAAAGGTGCCTAGGGGCTATAGTCTCAGGGTTTTCACCAGTCTCTATCAGACCAATAAGCCTGGTCTTTTTTTGATTTTTAATTTTATTCCACATTGTCCCACTCTATCCAGGATCTCCTGCACTGATCCCTTTCTGAGTGGTTGACAGTGGTTGCTGGACACCATCTAGTTCTTCAAGTCTGAGAGCTATGTAGTAGGCTGAGGTTTAAATGGTGCACTAGTTCTTGGACTAAACTAATTGTTTCCATGCATCTTTGCTTTCCTTCATTCATCTTTTCTCCAGATGAGGAGAGATCAATTGTTGCATCTAGATGGCCACTTGCAAGCTTTTAAGACCCAAGTCACTACTCACTGAAGTAGGATATAGAACAATGTTTTTGTGTGGTATGTTATACCAATTGAGCTTGATGTCCCCTGTAACCATGGTCCCAAGCTCACAGGCCCAACAATTTGCTCCCTCGGGGTGGTTGGCTGTGGCTAAGAAATTATAATAACTTTGCCCCGTTAGTTCTATTTATGTAGATACTCTTATAGCACATACAAATATGTAGTTAGAAATATCACCTATCAAACTTACACATGGAACAACCAACCATTGCCGTGAAGTCGGATGTGACCCATAGCGACCCCTCCTTGGGTTTCTGAGGCAGTATCACTATGGAAGTAGATTGCCCAACCTTCCTTCCAGGGAGTGGCTGGTGGGTTTGAACCGCCAGCCTTCTGGTTATCAGTCAAGTGCCTCAGGCAATACATCACCAGACCTCCCTTACTTATACATGGTGATGGGTATATACCCTTTTGCCTAAACATACTTGATCATTAAATCTGTCTATCTAGTACAGATTTTTTTTTTCTTGTGATTTGGGTGAAGATTCACTTTCCAT
>NW_006921709.1:9209725-9212811 GCF_000298275.1 Orycteropus afer afer
CTGCAGCTCTGTCTGTCTCCTTTTTTGGTATTTTCATGCAAATTCTTCTGCTAGTTGGGGTTTAGTCCACTTCTATATCCTTCCCTTCAAGGCTCAGGGGGCCAGGATTATCTTCTGTGTCTGTGTTAATTGGTTTCCCTTTTCTTTGTTGAAGAGGGTCTGTGCAGTATTTCTGCCTAGTCTACCATCTTGCTGGAGCTCTTCTAGTACAGATTCTTGACTCAGATTTTTCTAATTCTGAAATCTAGTGCTCTTTATACTGTTTAGATTCTTTTAAATTTTACCCCTTTATACTTCAGTTACTCATAAGTTGATTAGTCTAGTAAGTGTCTGGGAAAAATAAGATGTTGGAGCTAGAAGAGGTGTTAACTATCTCAAGTGTCAACAGCTTAAAAAGAAAGAAGCAATCAGGTTACTGGAAAAGTGAGAAATATTTGTAAAAGGATATTACTGATTTCTTAATATTCTATGTGATCTATTCCTGTATCTTTAATAACATTCTGAAACTACACATTGAATTTCTAGTCAATTTGTTTTAAATGCTTTCCACATTGAAACTCTAATTTATAGAGAATAAATTAATTAAGAACTAGAAACTGGAAAGCTTTTGTGGTTAAGAAAGTTGGTAGAGACTGTCTCTGCATTAAAGATGGGAAAATTAAAATAAAATGAAGTTTTAGAAACTGTTTAATCCAACTCATCTGGCTATTGAGACTTTGTCTCTGCCTGTTAAGTGTTGTACCCAGCATCTCTATAATATATTCCCATCTAGGACCCATTCTCATATGTTTTTCTCAGTGCACAGAGCGATATCATATGTCCCTGGGTATCCTCCCAGGATTAGAATGATAATCCTTAACAACACAACACAACAACTTAATTCAGAGCTCTTAGGAAATTATACCATCTGTTTATTTAGCCTAGTTAATTTCCCTCAGCTGCTCACTAGGACAAGCTTAGAGAGTAAGAAGGAGAGTTAAATTCCTTTGTCTTAAGTACTCTGTGGGCTTTGTTCAGTGCAATAAAGTTCTCTGTCTTCTAATTTCATGACAGGACTTGGCAGCATGATTATTTCTATTGACTAAGTGATTAGAATCTATTCTACAGAACTTATGTTTTGGATCAAGATGGAATAACAGGGACTAGATTTATCCTCCCACCTAAAACAACTGGACAAAACATACAAAAAATTATTCAAGACATTGGTTATCTGGTAATGAAAGACAATGATCCCTGAGTGATGGGAAACAAACTGAGTGACCCTTACAATTGACCTAAACACTCTCTCTACTTTCTGGGGAAAGTTTTTCAGGTTGTAGCACAAGTATAGAGAACCCAGGCAGAGCCCAGCAGTCTCCCTGAGTTGAGGAGATAGAGTGGATAGTGAGAATTCTGAGAAGACAAGGTGCATATGTTTGCAAAACAAACTATTGGAATGGGAAAGTAGAGAGTTACACAGATTCTCTAATTCTAGAGAAGTGAAGAGAGTCCCCACTTCAATCAGTATCAATCAGTGCATTGAAATTACTCCCCACCAGGAAAGAACCATATGAAAGAATTAGAGGGAATAGTGCTTGGGCCTACTTCACACAGGGCTTAGAATAGTGCCTTTTTCCAACAGTCTGAATGGAAACTGTCATCATTCAGGTAGAATCTATTAGAGTAATAAGAAATATGTTGCTTAAGTAGTGGGTAAAAAATAACTCTAAGGTAAATGCTGTTCAGTCTAGCCCAGCCAAACTTAAAGGTAAGACCTGGCAGCATCACATTGTTTCCAAGTAACTTAAATATATTAAGAACAAAGCTCAAAAATATTTATAAAAATAAAAGATATCCAATACTCAACAAGTGTCCTAGTTCTCTAGTTTTGCTATAACAGAAATACCACAAGTGGATGGCTTTAACAAATAGAAATTTATTATCTCACAATTTAGGAGGCTATAAATCTGAATCCAGGCTGCCAGCTGCAGGGGAAGTGTCTCTCTCTGTCTCTCTCTCTCTCTCTCTCTCTCTGTCACCTCTGGGGGAAAGTCTTTGTTTCCTTTCAATATCTGCAGGCCTGGTGTTCCTTGGAGATCTTCATACATCTTTGTATCAATCTTACCCTGGGTCTAGGAAGTTCTCAGTGCATCCTTTTATCTTATGTAAGATAGAAGGTGATGCAGGCCTTACCCCAAAGAAACTCCCCTTTCATCTGATCAGGGCTGTGACCTAAGGATGTTGCATCCCACCCTAATCCCCTTATAATTGATTGATTGATCACATCATATCATATCATGAAGGATGATTACATTATTACATAACTGCCAAACCATTGAGAATCATAGCCCAGCCACAGTGACACATATTTTAGGAAGACACAACTTAATCTATGATAACAAATAAAATTCACAATATATGGCATCCAAGAAATGAGTAGATATGCTAATACATGGGAAAATATAACCAGGAATGGGGAGAGAATCAATAACAAGTGGCTCATAAAATGATAGAGGTGATAGAATCAGTAGAAAAGGACAACAGTCATTAGGACTATTCTATATGTCCAAGAAGCTAGAAAAAAAAAAGATAAACATGTAGAGATATGGAAGATAGAAAAAAAGGACCAAATAGAAAATCTAGAGATGAAAAATTCACTGTATTGAATTAATAGCAAATTAGACATTACAGAAGAAAAGGATTAAAGATCTTAAAATCAGAGCAGGAGGAACCATCCAAAATAAAGCACACTGAAACAAATAAACAGAGACTCAAGGAATTATGGAACAAATATAAGCCTGCAAATACAGACGTATTTGGAGTCCCCAAAGACTTGGGGAGAGGTACTGAAAAACTTTTGGAAAGAAATATGGTCAAAGTTTCTTCAAATTGGATGATATCATTTGAAGGTACACTGTGACAAGTTAAAAACGTATACAACAAGTCCTAAAGTCACCACTAACATAGCATACCAAAGCCAAACCAAACTCACTGCTGTTGAGTTGAGTTGACTCATAGTGACCCCTCCTTGGGTTTCTGAGGTGGTATCCCTATGGAAGTAGATTGACCAATCTTCCTTCTGTGGAGTGGCTGGTGGGTTTGAACCG
>NW_006921709.1:9213691-9217696 GCF_000298275.1 Orycteropus afer afer
TGTTTTCTTTATGTTGAGATGTAATCCATACTGCAGACTGTATTCTTCAACCTTCATCAGTAGGTGCCTTAAGTCATCCTCACTTTCAGCAAGCATGTTGTTGCTAGGTGAGATCAAGTCAGTTCTGACTCATAGTCACTGTATGTACAACAGAATGAAACAGTGCCTGGTGCTGCACCATTCTCATAATCATTGCTATGTTTGAGCCCATCATTGCAGTCACTGTGTCAATCCATCTGATTGAGGGCCTTCTTTTTTTGCTGACCTTCTACTTTACCAAGCATGGTGTCCTTCTTTAGAGACTCATCCCTCCCAATAACATGTCCAAAGTATGTGAGATGAAGTCTTGCCATCCTTGCTTCTCATGAGCACTCTGACTGTACTTCTTCTAAGTATCCACTCTGGCAGTCTATGGTACATTCTTTACCAATGGCATAATTCAGACACATTAGTTCTCCTTCAGTCTTCCTTATTCATTGTCCAGTTTTCACATGCACATGAGGCTACTGAGAACACCATGATTTAAGTTAGGTACACCTGGTCCTCAAGGTGACATCTTTACTTTTTAACACTTTAAAGAGGTCTTTGCAAAACAATGGGTTTCCTGCCTGTTGCTTCCATGGGCATTGATTGTGAATTCAAGTGATTGAAATCCTTGGCAATTTCACTCTTTTCTCATATGTTGTTTACTGGTCCAGTTGTGAGGATTTTTATTTTCTTTATGTTGAGATGTAATCAGTACTGAATGCTATAGTCTTTGATATTCATCAGGAACTGTTTCAAATCCTTTTCACTTTCAGCAAGGAAGGACATATCGTCTGCATATTGCAGGTTGTAAATGAGTCTTGCTCCAATCTTGATATCATATTCTTCTTCATATAGTCCAGATTCCCATGTGATTTTCTCAGCATACAGATTGAATAAGTATGGTGAAAGGATACAACTTTGGCACTCACCTTCCCTGATTTTAAGCTACACAATATCCCCTTGCTCTGTTCCAATGGCTGTCTTTTGGTCTATGTACATGCTCTGCATGAATACAATGAAGTGTTCTGGCATTCCCTTTCTTCTCAATGTTATCCATAATTTGTTCTGATCCACACAGTTGAATGCTTCTGCATAGTCAGTAAAAAAAAACAGGACATTTTTCTGATATTCTCTGCTTTCAGCTAAGATCCATTTGACATCAGAACTGATATCATTCACTCCATGTCTTTTTGTGAATCTGGTTTGAATTTATGGTAGTTCCCAGTAGATGGACTACTTTAACCACTTTTGAATTATCCTCAGCAAAACTTTGGTTGCATGTGATAATAATGATATTGTTTGATAATTTCTCATTCCATCGGATCACTTTTCTTTGGAATGGGCATGAATATGGATCTCTTTCAGTAGGTGGGCCAGGTAGCTTTCCAAATTTCTTGGCATAGATGAGTGAGCACTTACAGCATTGCATCCATTTGTTGAAACATCTCTATTGGTATTCATTCCATCAGTTCCTGAAGTCTAGTTTTTCACCACTGCCTTAAATGCATGTTAGATGTCTTCCTTCAGTACAATTGGTTCTTAATTATGTGCTACCTCCTGAAATGGTTGAATGACAACCAATTCTTTTTGGTATAATGTGTATTCCTTCCATTTTCTTTTGATGTTTCCTGCATTGTTCAATATTTTGAATGATATTATATTATGTTGTTGTTGTTGTTATGTGCCATTGTATATTATAGTATCCTTCAATATTGCAGCTTGAGACTTGAATTTTTTTCTTTGTTCTTTTCAGCTTGAGAAATGTTGAGCATGTTCTTCCATTTTTATTTTCTCACTCCAGGTCTTTGCACATTTCATTATAATACTTTACTTTGTATTTTGAAGCTGTTCTTTGAACTATTCTGTTCAACTTTTTAACTTCATCATTTCTTCCATGTGCTTTAGCTGCTGTATGTTCAAGAGCAAGTTTCAGAGTCTCTTCTGACATCCATTTTGGTCTTTTCTTTCTTTCCTGCCTTCCCAGTAATCTTTTGTTTTCTTCATGTATAACATCTTTGATGTCATCCTATGACTTGTCTGGTCTTTGGTCATTAGTGTTCAAAGCATCACTATTCTTGAGACAATCTCTAAATTCAGGTGACTATACCCCAGGTCATACTCTGGCTCTTGTAGATGTTTTAATTTCCTTCAGCTTCAACTTGAACTTGCATAAAAGCAATTGATAGTCTGATCCATAGTTGGCTCCTGGCTTTGTTCTGATTGTTGATACTGAGGTTTTCTGTTGTCTCTTTCCACAGATATAAGCTAATTTGATTCCTGTATACTGCATCTAGTGTGGCCCACATGTATAGTTGCCATTTATGTTGTTGAAAAAAGGTATTTCTAAAGCATAGTTCATTGGTCTTGCAAAGTTGTCTCATGCAATCTCCAGAATCATTTTTATTATCAATGCCGTATTTTCCAACTACCCATCCTTCTTCTTTGTTTCTAACTTTCACATTCCAAGCACAAGTAATTATCAGTGCATCTTGATTGCATGTTTGCTCAATTCCAGACTAGAGAAGTCAGTAAAAATCTTTCATTTCTTCATCATTGGTATTAGTTGTTGGTGCATAAATCTGAATAATAGTCATATAATAATAATAATGTTGTTATTATTGGTGTTCTTTGTAGCACCTCACTGACATTGAGTTGGTCCTGACTCATAGTGATCCCTCCTTGAGTTTCTGAGGTAGTATCTCCATGGAAGTAGATTGCCCAATCTTCCTTCCAAGGAGTGGTTGGTGGGTTTGAACCTCTAGCCTGTTTTTTGTAGACATACAGATATTTACCTATCATTGACAGTGTTATACTTCAGGATAGGTGTTGAAAAGTTCTTTTTGATAATGAATACAATGCTGTTCCTCTTCAATTTGTCATTCATGGCGTAATAGATCATGTGACAGTCTGATTCAATATGGCCAATACCAATTCATTTCAGCTCACTAATGCATAAGATATTGATTTTCAAGTGTTCCATCTCATTTTTGCAGCTTCCACCTTAAATCATAGTTTGTACATTCCAGTTTGTATTACTAATAGATGTTTGCAGGTATTCTGTTTTTTTCGTTCTGACTTGTGTCAGATCAGCACATGAAGGTCATGAAAGTTTAATCCATGCCAGATCAACTCTACTTTGAGGAGAAAGTTCATCCCCAAATGAACTGAGGATCTCATCTCCTGACCCTATATTAGACAATATTCTGTTTTTTTCCATAAGGTTTTCACTGGCCATTTTTCAGAAGTAGCTCACCAGGTCCTTCTTCCTAGTCTGTCTTAGTCTGGGAGTTCTGTTGAAACCTGTCTTCCACAGGTGACCCTGCTGGTATTTGAAAAGTCTGTGGTATAGCTTCCAGCATCAAAGCAACATGCAAGTCACCATAGTATGATAGAGTGACAGACGAATGTGGACATTAATTACAAATAGTCTAAACATGCTGATTAAAAGATAGAGGTTAACAGATTGGATTAAAAAGTAAGACCTCAACTATATTAGGTTAGAAGTATAAAGATAGAAAATGATACTCCATGCTAATGCTAATCAATGGAAAGCTAGAGTAATTTTTCAAACCAGCAAAGAATTTTACCAGAAATGAAGAACATCAAAGATACAGGGCCAATTTATCTGGAAGAAATAACAATCCTAAACTTTAATGCATCAAATAATAAAGATCCCAAATACATTAAACTAATCTATTATATCCAAAGAGAATCTAAGTAATCCTAGAAGCCAAGTGAAAGTTCTGAGCAATAGATTGGCCAGATTTTTATGCCAAATGATTTCTTCCTGAGTCCCATATTATATTTCCAGTGTGTGATTCTGGTACTTACATGTTGTTGTTGTTATGTGCTGTTGAGTCGGCCCCAAGTCATAGGCATCCCTCCTTGGGTTTCCAAGGTGGTATCACTATGGAAGTAGATTGCCCAACCTTCCTTCTGAGGAGTGGCTGGTGGGTTTGAACTGCCAGCCTTCTGGTT
>NW_006921709.1:9218141-9219814 GCF_000298275.1 Orycteropus afer afer
GACCCCATGCACAGCAGAACGAAACACTGCCTGATCCTGCGCCAGCCCCACAGTCCCTGCTATACTTGAGCCATGACTCCTTAGCACTATAATAACATTATTTTATTCAGCCAAGTCATTTCAATTCTAATACCTCATTTAAGGCTATTCCAATACTCTAAGACAGTCATGGTGAGTATTCTTCCCACTTTACATATAAGACAGCTGAGATAGAATAAGTAATTGCCCAAAATTTATTTAAATACTGGACTGCTGAGTCATTTATTCCATTTTCTGCACTCAATTTTAACCGGAATTTGGAGATAATTTAATTTCCCAACACTAAGGTATGCCATGAGGCAGATGGTGTATCTTATATATAACTCCTCTCTTCCAATTTTAGGTGTGTGAATTTGGAACCACAAAATAAGGAGATATATACTAATATAAAATCTTGCTTCTAAAAATTGTATGTATTTGAAATTTTCTCAGTGTTCTATGTGACCAAATTTGGAGTCTTCTATTGCTCTCAATAATACATTTTTTTTTTTTTAAAAACTTTGATCTATGATTCTATTCCCTAATATCAGATATAGGATTCCCTGGATGGTATAAATGTTAAGCCCTCAGCTAGTAATTGAAAAGTTGGTGATTTGAACACAACTAGAAGCATCTTGAAAGAAAGGCCTGGTGACTTCCTCTGAACATTCACAGGCTGGAAAACCCTACTCTGTTCTCTTCTGACACACACAGGGTGGCCATGAGTTGGAATCAACTTGGCGACAATGAGGTTTTGTTATTAATATCAAATGTAATGATTAGATAATTATAGTAGCATCTACAAAAACTTAATCCACATATTGGGCCTAGGCATTGTAAACTACGTAAACTTTTTCTTCCCAAAAGACCATGTATATTGTTCTTCTCAAAGATTCCATCTTTGAGAAAATATCTTTGAGTGAAAATATCTCCATTTCTCTACACCAGATTCCTAGTGTGGAGTTTAATCCTTGAAGTACCTTATGGCCAGGACTTAGGGAAACCATGATCTTTATCTTTGATCCCATAATCTGCCTTAAAAGCAAGGATAACACAAATGTGCCTATGAATTCCAACTTGTTACTGACTGTTCTCCAAATTTACTTAGATTCCCAAATAGCCATTGCCTACCAGTTCCTGTTGAAATGTCTAATGGTGATGAAAGACACACCCTTGGGAAATACCCAAAACCAAAACTAAATCCACTGCCATCAAGTTGATTCCAACTCAGCGACCCTCGGGTTTCCAAGGCTATAAATCTTTACAGAAGTAGATTGCCTCATCTTCCTCTCATGGAGCAGCTGGTGGTAGGTTTGAACCATTGACCTTCTGGTTAGTAGCCAAATGCCTTCCCCACTACTCCACTAGAGCTCCTTTTAAGAAATACAGCTCTGGCCAAAATGTGCTGGCACCACAGCAGTCAGGGATATTGCTGGTGCTCATTTGAATTTTAACTCCTGAAGGCTTCTCAAATAAAAAGGCACTGAGTTTCTGGCAAGGAAAGACTCTTAGTCTTTCCTCAGTAAGAGACTTACAGTATGGTGTTTTGTTTTGTTTTGTCTTTCCCTTTATTTTATTTATGTTGTTGTTGCTAAGAATATACAAAGCAAAACATACACCACTTCAACAGTTTCAAAGTGTACAGTTTAGTTATG
>NW_006921709.1:9220164-9231259 GCF_000298275.1 Orycteropus afer afer
TAAAACTTTGTTCTATTTTAAGAAAATTTCAGGGGGAATATTTTTGGTTTAATACTTCAGGGCAATAATTTCAGAGGTTCATCCACTCTACATGGCTCCAGAAAGTCTAGAGTCCAGGATAATTTCAAATACTGTTCTTCATTTTCTCCTCTTTTGATCAAGATTCTTCTTTGGAATCTTTGACCAAAATATTCAACAATGTTAGGGTTTTTCTGGTTCCCTGGCAAGGAAGGCATTTGTTTGTGGAGCCAATTAACCATACATTCCATATCCTCCTTCAAGCCTGACTCTGCTTCCTCTGTTTTTCCAGGAGAATAAAGACCAATTTTTGTGTCTTGCACAGTCTCTTGCAAACTTTTTAGACTCCAGGCACTACAAAACCAACTAAGAGGTAACACTAAACACATTATTAGGCCAATTAAGTAGCATGTCCCATGAAAACATGGCTCTAAACCTCCAAAGCAAGAAACCAAATCCCATGAGGTGTTTGGTTGTACATATGCAACCTCAGCAGCTGCTCTCCCCACCCCCCATTTTTATAAATATATCTATCATGTGACTTTTGCTCATTCAACTTTCTATAGGTATAAAACTTATTGACAGCAATTACAATAACTGGCTGTGCAAATATACCCTTAATCAATGTGTTTTCTCCATCACTGTTAGCTCTCTTCTCCCTTTCCTTCCTGGACCTGGCAAACACTAATAAGCTTTGATCCCTATATATTTGCCTTTTCTTGTATAAGTGAGGTCAGATAATATTTGTCTTTTTATAATTGGCTTATTTTGTTCAGCATAATGTCTCCAAGCTCCGTCCTCACTGTACCATGTATCAAGACTTCATTTCTCCAACAGGCTGAGTTGTATTCCATTGTATATGTGTATGACATTTTGTTTGCACACTCATCTGTTGATGGGTGTTTAGGTTGTTTCCTCCTTTCGGCTATTGTAAGCAGTGCTGCAGTAAACATTGGTATATAAGTCTCTTTTTGAGTTTCTTCTTTCAATCCTTTTGAGTATGTACTTACAGGAGTGGAATTGCTTGATCATATGGTAGTTCTATTTTTCATTTTTTGAGAAATTGCTACACTGTTTTCCATAGTGCCTGTACCACTTTGCATCACTACTATCAATGGAGAAAGTTTCCAATTTCCCCACTTTTGTTATTTTCTTTTTCTATCTTAGCCACCCTAGTGGGAGTATAATGGTGTCTTGATGTGGTTTTGATTTGCCTCTCTTTGATAGCTAATGATAGCAGAGCATCTTTTCATGTGTTTGGCAGCCATTTGAATGTCCTCTTTTGTGAAATGTCTATTCAAGTCCTTTTCCCATTTTATGACTTTTTTTTTTTTTAATTAAATGTTTTCCAGGAGAAAAGTAGAGTTTCTTCAACATTACAGGGATATTCTGATAAGTCATATAGATGTGACAAGTAGAGGAGCTGCGACATTTTGCTTCTTGGTTCTCAACAGAGAAAACTAAGTACAAACACTGGAGACAGGAGATAAGGTGAACCCTAGAGAGAACTGTGATGCAGCTCTCCTACCTAGCCTACCTATCTCCTGTCTACTCCTATCAGAGGTCAATGTTCATGCCATTCTGGGGGCCCTGGAGAGTGAAGAAGAGGGGTTGCTTAACTCTCACTACTCTGCTTCCTGCTTCTCAAGCAACCCCTCCAACTCATTCCTTAGATCCTCAGAACAATTGGGTCATTGACCTCTGATGACCCAAGGCTCCAAACACCTTCCCTGTTCAAAACGCATTAGCTTGGGGGCCAGTCCTTTAGAAAATAGATCTCCATAACAACATAAATGTCCTCATAATAAACACATAAAACCAAGATTGGAGAATGGAAGTTAGAAATATGTTTGAGACCAATCACATGTTTGGCTTGATAGTTATATTTTGACTAAACATATATACACCTACACCCACACATATATGTATACATGCATACATATGTATGCATATATATGGTAAGTAGCTTAAGTAGCTTTACACTTACTATCTTCTACTCAACATGCTTCAAGTATTTATCAGGCTAGTAGATAGAAATTGTGATTGCTGATACTAGTCTCTGTTCACTTGTTACCTGAGAAATAATTGTTTATGAAATGTTTAAACCTTTTGCTAAACTTAGCTCCAAAGAAGCAATGCTAATGGGTAAGTGCATATGAAGTAATGCTAAAAAATTTCAGCAAGCAAGAGAATTTCTGATCTGATGCAGTACCATGGCAAAAACTCTCAAATTTATTAATATACTTTCACACACTGCCATTGAATTTAGGTGGCTTTATTTTATCAATTTTGGAATTAAGTGACATTTCACAGAATGAAGACATAAAGTATTACATTTTTAATTATTAAGGAAATGAAGTGTTGCTTAGGTTGCACATGCCAGGAGGGACTAAAGCAGGTTGCATCTACATAAACTGGAATAAAGAGGAAAGGGAGAGGGTCGGGGGAGGACACAATCTGCCCTCACTCAGCATAGGACTCACAAGGAGAAACCAGGCCTGACGTTTGAAGAGTCTTTCTCTGACAAAGAAAGGTTTTCAGAGTGTTTAGAGATGTAAATAGAACTCCTGAGTGCCAAGTGTCCGGCTGCTAACTGAAATACTGCCCATTTGTGTTCATCCAGAGGCACCTTGGAAGAAAGGCCTGGCAGTCTATTTCTAAAAATCATCCGTTGAAAACCCTGTGTAGCACAGTTCTACTCTGACACACATGGAGGTGCCATGAGTTGGAATCAACTCCAGTGACTAGGTTTAAATGGAGAAATACATCTCTCTGTCTTCCTTTCTTCTTCTGCCCATCTTTCTTCCAGCTGGTCTGTGGTTTCAGACAACTTAAATTTGTAAGAACATTTCAAACTATACTATAGAAAGAGAAACAGTGTCTAGACAGATTGTTGTTGTTGTTGCTATTTGCTGTCGAGTCGGCCCCGACTCATAGCGACCCCTCCTTGGGTTTCCGAGGCAGTATCACTACGGAAGTAGGATTGCCCAACCTTCCTTCCAAGCTAGACCGATTAGTTAATGTATAAATGAGTATTCCACTGTATCTTGCTTGCTCCTGAATTATTAGTGGTTGGACTGTCCATTGTCTATAAAGCTCAGTGGAGAAAGAACTTCCCACTTTGTCAATAATCCTGTGCCCTTAAAAACAAACACTCTGGAAAGACAAGCCTTGACAGATGTCTGCTCTGTGCACAAATGAGCCAGGTGACCCCGTTGATGTTTATGGCAAATACCTTCCAGCAGTGCCTGGTGTTTAAGTTAGCATCGACAACAAAACAAAAAACTCTAATTCAATTTTTTTTCAACAGGTTGAGACAATGATCATCACAAAGCAAATGGCTTAGAACAATAGAGTAGGAGTGAGATTATTTTATAGCATGATTTAAATTACTAATGAATCGATTCCTATGTAACACAGATCTGCAGAGTATCACCATTTGTTTGAGCTCTGGTCAATTAAAATGACAACAATAGTCTTAAAAAATAAAGCACCAGATGTTAGAAATCCAAAGGAATAATATTTAGACACCATGACTGATGGTCTGTGTAGTAAAATGAAAACTGATTTAATAGTTAGAGGACTTTAGTTCAACCCTGGCTCCATTTACCGCTTGCCTCCCACCAGTGGACTTTAGCTAAACATTTAACCTCTCCAAGTCTCAGTTTCTTCACCTGAAATATGAAATAATAATTGTGGTTATCTCATTGGGTCATGGTGAAGATTTCACATATATTATCTACTTCAATTGTTTTTAAATAAAGCTCTTTTTTTATGATGTCAGAACTAATAACAGACTCTAATGTCTTTCAGAGACTCCTTATCTTTCTTTAAGATGTCTGTCTTTGATTGTCTGGCCTGAGCAATTATGTTTCATTTAATATCCCTTTCAAAAGGAGAAAAAGTAAACAAGTCACATGATTATTCCGGTTGTCTTTATTTTAATGACACTTACGTGATTTGGGAGACCACTGGAACTAACTGGTTACTTGTTGTCTGGCATGTTCTATATTCATTTTCATGGCATATACTGTCCAAACTTGGGAAGAAGTCAGAGCCAATAGGGTTTCTTTGTAAAGAGAATTGCATTCTCAATAGTTTAAGAGCAGCAGCCTGTTATTAAGCAACAGAAACCTACACCAACATCAGAGTCAATAAAGACCTTGACAGTAATCATGGTCTTCTCAATCTCTACTCATTCCATTTTCAAAAATCAGTGTCCCAGGATGTCATAAGCCCCAACTGAAGTTGGAATAATGCATACATATATATGTATGTAGGAGCTCTGGTAGTGTAGTGTTTAAGGCACTTGACTGCTAACCAGAAGGCTGGTGGTTCAAACCCACCAGCCACTCCTTGGAAGGCAGGTTGAGCAATCTAGTTCCATGGTGATACTGCCTCAGAAACCCAAGGAGGGGCTGCTGTGAGTTGGGGCTGACTCGACAGCACATAACAACAACAACATGTGTGTATGTATATATGTGTGTGTGTGTGTGTGCATACATATTTACTTATTTCCTAGTGTGTGACTTTCTCCCTGGCATAAGATGTTTCTGTCCCAGAGACTGATTATTTTGTATTACTAGAAACATGGAAAACATGACCCTGTTTTTAAAAGATTTACTCCCTAGAGTCTTACCAACATTTTTAGATTTGTTAGCATCTGACATTGGGGCCTTTGCCAATGCTATGTGTTCTGCCTGGGTGTCTTCCTCCATTCATCTTGGCACAATTGGCACTGAGTCATCCCATAGCTCTTAGCCACATCAAGGTTACCCCTGAATCCTTCCTGCATTAGATCAGGTGTCTACTCCCTACAACATGATATGCCGAAACTTCTCTTCACAGCACTGACTTTAGTACCAATTTTATATCTATTCATGTAAGTAATTGATTAACACCCATATTCTGCTGTATGTTTTAAGATCTACGAGGCTAAGGAGCATGCCATTTTCTTTTTGTTTTTTGCCTCATCATCTTCATCCTGGGCCACACTGTTTTATTCATATTTTATTCCCAATGCCTGTCGCATAGCATGTGCTTAATAAATTCTTGTTCAATGAATATGTGAACAAACAAATTCTAATCACATCAAGGACACACAACAACACATGACTTAAAGTTGTCAAAGCCTTTCCATATGCATTATTTCACTTGACAAACAAGCAGGAAAGTGATGTAGATTCCATTCTTAGGACCTTGCTCCAACTGCCCTAAACAGAATCTACTATCAGAAAAATAATAACTCAAATACACTTTTTGGAGCCAAGATTGGATTTGATGAATGGATCTTATGAGATGCTTCCTGTAAAGCTTGCCCAAGGGAATGGAGTTTATATATATTATGCATACACTTTTATGAACTCTGCACAAAATAGGAGTTAAGCAGGAAATGGCTGGAAAAATGCCAAAAAAGACAAATGTGGGAGGTTTGTAAAAAAGGCAATAATCAGGAAGGAATAAGTAGCTAAAATAAACTAATGAGTAAATAGAGAGGAAATAATAGACAGCAGTGAAATGGATAACATGATGGGTAGAGAGAAAACAGGAAAGAGAATATTGAAGAAAGATTGCCAAGAAAAAGTGCAAACTTCAGAAGGTCAGAGAGTCATTTAAAAGAAGGGGGTTAAGAGATCAAGGATTATGACAACGCCTTCCACATTGCCTTTTTTTTTTTTTTTCTGTGTAGAATTTGATTTCTGGATGTATGTAGGTGCCTAGTTGAAAGATAAAAAATGTAGGATTCAAATATTTTCACTTGCTTTATTTCCTTTTAACATTTATCATTAGAATGTTGTTGTTGTTATGTGCCATTGAGTCAGACCCGACTCATAGCGACCCCTCCTTGGGTTTCCAAGGCAGTATCACTACAGAAGTAGATTACCCCATCTTCCTTCCGAGGAGTGGCAGGTGGGTTTGAACGACCAGCCTATCATTAGAATGCAGAAGGCACAAACATGAAAACTCACATTGGGAAAGTGAAGAGATTTTAAGGTGGGAAAGAATTAGGCCACAGTACCTAACAAACTTTCTTTCTCCAAGTAAAATCATTCTTTGTCTGTGTTAACCATCTCCTCATTCCTGGTCAATCCAGCACACTTGACTCCATAACCTCCTTCTTTCTGAAATATGTTCAGAGAGAGGGAGAGGGAGACATTGAATTTGAATGGTAGATGCTAGTTTCATAGTCTCTATTTGGAGAAAAATAATTCTTTCTTCACTCCTGCCATTCATTTCATTATTCTTCACACTTTTCTTAACTCTTACCTTCTTTTAGCTTCCTTGCTCTTTTCTTTCACCAAAATTGTTCTTTGTTACTCCAAAATACTTTAAAGTCTTTCATTGCATCTAGTACTTTTTGCAAGTAGTACTGTTATTTGTTTAAACACTTTATCTTAACTAAGAACCAAAGACAGAGGATTTATGGGGCTTCTCTGAGTCCCAAGGCTCTGCTCAGTGCCTTGTGTATAGCTGTTATTGTTGCTAGGTGCCGTGGAGTCGGTTCCGACTCATAGTGACCCTGCAACAGAATGAAACACTGCCTGGTCCTGTGCCAGGCTCACAATCCTTGTCATACGTGAGCCCATCGTAGTAGCCACTGTGTCAATACATCTCGTTGAGGACCTTCCCCTCTTTCATTAACCCTCCACTTTACCAAGCATGATATCCTTCTTCAGAGAATGGTGCCTTCTGACAACATCACTACAGTAGATTGCCCAACCTTCCTTCCAAGGAGTGGCTGGTGCGTTTGAACCGCCAGCCTTCTGGTTAGCAGTCAAATGCCTTAGGCACTATGTCACCAAATCTCCTATAACCAAAGTAGGTGAGACAAAGTCTGGTCATTCTTGCTTCCAAGAAGAATTTCAGCTGCACTTCTTCCAGGATAGATTTGTTAGTTCTTTAGGCAGTCCACGGTCTTTTCAGTGTTCTTCACCAACATTATAATTCAAAGGCATCAACTCTTTTGTCTTTCTTATTTATCATTCAGCTTTCACATCCATATGAGGCAACTGAAAATCCCATGGCTTGGGTTAGGTGCACTTTAGCCTTCAAAGAGACATCTTTGCTCTTCAGCACTTTAAAGAGGTCTTTTGCAGCAGATTATCCCAGTGCAATACGTTGTCTGATTTCTTGACTGCTGCTTCCATGGATGTTGATTGTGGATCCAAGTAATTGAAATCTCTGACAATTTCAATCTTTTCTCCATTTATAATGATGCTGCTCATTTATTTATTTGTTTATTTATTTAGTTTTCTCTATGCTGAGGTGTAATCCATACTGCAGACTGTAGTCTTTAACCTTCATCAGTAAGTGCTTCAAGTCATCTTCATTTTCAGCAAGCAAGGTTGTGTTGTCTGCATATTGCAGGTTGTTAATGCGTCTTCCTCCATTCCTGATGCTGCACACTTTTTCATATAGTCCAGCTTCTTAGATTATTTGCTCAGCATACTGATTGAATAAGTATGGTGAAAGGATGTGTATAGTAGGATCTCAATAAATATGTGTTGATTCAAGTTGATAAAATGATATTACCTTGAATTATATAGGGGCATATATCTCCTCTTATTTTTCCTTTGGTCTCAAATTTTTCACAGAAAGAAAAGACTGCTTTTTCTGGTATAATCTTCCAAGGGCTTTATAGAAATTCAAAACACTTACTGTATATATCCAATTCATGAGCTCTTAGTTTAGCATGCATGCATCTATTTGGAAAAGACTGAAAGAAGTAAAACAAGCTAAAATAATGTGTGTGTGTGTGTGTGTGTATACATATATTGTCTGACTTTTATTTTTCTTTTTTGATTTTTTTGGAACTATTTTTCTAGATGAAAGTTGTTAAATTAGGTATACCACATTGAAAAAAGTTGGGCTGGACACAACTTTTGAAAGCCATGTGTGACTCCTTAGGACTAAATAGTTCCTATTGTCTACCACGGAAATAAGAGCCCTCGTGTTACAATGGTTGAGCCCTCAGCTGCTAACAGAATGGTCAGGTTTGAACCCCCTACAGACTGTGCAGGAGAAAAGACCCAGCAATCTGCTCCTGTAAAGACTACAGCTTATAAAACCCTATGGGGCAGTTTCACTCTGTCCTATAGGGTCATTAGGAGCAGAAGTCACTCAACAGCACAACACAAAGACAATTATGCAAATGGAGATCAAGAACATCAACTGCTTTCCACTTTGGGACCATGATGCCACAGCTTTGAGTCTGGCTGCCTGCCCTTGATGGATGCCCAACAACTCCTGTTAGCTGAGTACAGAGGTGCATATCAGCAAGGTACATGAAACACTACCAGAACTCCTTGCATTCTCATTACTGAAACCCTGAAAGGAACATTTGAGATCTAGCTCCAGCTTGGATCAGTGAGGACCATAGCTCTCCACAGAAGGAGAAAGCTGTGATGACTATGGCCAGATGTCAGTTTATAAGACACTTTCATCCATCTTTCAATCAATCAATAAGCCAACAAATATTTATTGAGAACCTACTGCATGTGCAGAGGAGCTCTGGTGGGATAACGGTTAAAGATAACCAAAAAGTTGGCACTTCAAACTCACCAGCCACTCTGCAGGAGAAAAATGAGGCTGTCTGCTTCCTAAAGCTTTACAGCATTGGAAATCTCATGGAGCAGTTCTATTGTCCTAAACAGTCTCTTTGAATTGGAATCGATTCAGGGGCAGTGGGTTTGATTTGGTTTGGTACTGCCTGTTCTATATGTAAGGCACTGTTGTAGGTCTTGGGGACACGAGGGTAAGGCGAACAACCCGTTTCCTCAGATATGCCTAGGCTCAACCCTGGCCTCAGAGCAGGGAGCGTCCCCTTCCTCTTCCCCTCTTACCCCACCAGGGTCATAGAAGTTTCTAGCACATTCACATCTATCTTTCCTCCTGTTCATCCCAGGCTGGGCAGTACTATAATTCATCAGGCCTGGAGTACAACTACATTTTATTTTATTTTCATTTTAAATCCAACTAACACAAATCCAAATAGCAAAAAGACAACACAATTGTGATGAGTAAAGAAGGGAGAAACAACATGATAATTCCCTGGATCTTCAAGAAAAAAAAGATGACCAATATACGTATTTATAGAATATTTTACCCTGTTATTCAGTGTATCTAGACAGAGCTCTGTCATTAAAAAGGCACTTTGGAAATAAGTTCAATTCATAGAAATACTATATGGTAGAATACATCAACACACACACTTTACTTACGGGTATTGCTGTCGGTATTAAACAGAAGTTTTGTTCCTAGTGATGGAGATTTTTTTTTTTTTCATTCTTTCAGTCATTTTTATTGGAGGATTCTTTTTTCTGAATTGGCCACACTTCATTACTTCTTTTACTTTTTCTTTTTGAATGCATGAGCATTATATTCTTTTTTTTTATTATTATGCTTTAGGCACAAATTTAGGAGCTCTGTTAGCATAGTGCCTAAGGCACTTGACTGCTAACCAGAAGGCTGGCGGTTCAAACCCACCAGCCACTCCTCGGAAGGAAGATGGGGCAATCTACTTTTGTAGTGATACTGCCTCAGAAACCCAAGAATGGGTCTCTATGAGTTGGGTCCGACTCGATGGCACATAACAATAATAACAGGTGTAAATTTACAGAGCAGAGTTTTTTTTGCATTCAACACTTCATGTACATTTGGTTTTACTCCACAATTACCATCCCCAACCCTAAGCCACTCTCCTCCCCTCCCTTGCCAGTAACCACTCCCCCTTGCCCCTCATAGTTATGTACTCCTGTTCTGCATTTCTTCCATGTGAATTTTGCCCCTCTGGTGCCCTGTGGTCAATCGCTCCAAGGGATGCATCTCCATAGAGTATGTGTGTGTATCACCCTGGGTTGAGTGCTCCACATGTATGTCTTATTTACTATTGGGCTGAGCCCCTGGGAGTGAGTTTTATTCCTGGCCTGAAGTGTATCCCAGGCCCACAGTATTGGGGGTTCTACCAGATTCCATCTGACCAGTAGTTCTGGTCATTACTGAGCTTTTGGATTTTGTTCCATGTTTTTCCTCCCACTCTATCCAGGCTCTCCAGTTTTGATCCTTTTCTGAGTGGTTGGCATTGGTAGCCAGGCACCATCTAGTTCTTCTGGTCTCAAGGTCCACCATGTTGTAAGGATGATTTTTTTCCAAATGCCCTTGGTTTTTTGCACTCTTCTTCGCTTCCTATGATAGGAGACCATTGGCTGTATCTTAGATGGCCACTTGAAAGCTTTTAAGACCCCAGTCGCTACTCATCAATGTAGGTTGTGGAACAAGATTTTTATGTATTTTGTTGTGCCAATTGAGTCTAGTGTTCCCCAGCACTATGGTCCTCAGTTGGCAGATCTATTGTATCTCTCTCCCACAGTGTCTGGCTGTCTGTGAGGGATTGCTCTATGTCTGTCTTCTGTTATTTCTGTAAGGATTGCAGGTATTTTATATTACTCGTATCTGTGCAAGATTAGCCTCAGCTGTATCTATCCTTAGTCTAGAATATAATCCTGTTCACTGACCCCCACCTGATCTCAGATGTTTATGTGTTTATCTGTAACTTAGTGTTTGGTGTTAATGGTAATGCAGTATTGTGGATATACTGGTATTAGCCTCCATTGTCTATATCTTATTTCACAATTCGGTGTCCTCACTTTCCCTAATGTTATCATGGTGGCCACAGATTCTTTCCATATCATCCCTCCCTTTACCTACCTCAGCGTGTGGCCCCCAACTAGCCTAAAATTATTCTCTTCTCTTTCCTCCCCTTCCCTGTAATCTACAAAGTGAGTCCCCTTCCTTAAGAAACCCTTCCTTGTCTTTTTACAGTAGTGGGCTCATGCAATATTTGTCTATCTGTGATTTACTTATTTCACTCAGCATAATGTCTTTCAGCCTCATTCACGTTGCAAGATGATTTGTGTGTCCTTCATTGTTCTTTAACGTAGCATAGTATTCCATCATGTGAATGTACCATAATTTGGTTATCCATTTATCCACTGATGGACATTTAGGTTGTTTCCATGTCTTTGCTATAGTGAATTGTGCTGCAATGAACATAGATGTGCATATGTCTGTTCATGTC
>NW_006921710.1:0-1716 GCF_000298275.1 Orycteropus afer afer
TCTAAAGGGGAATTATGTCAAGTGACTTTAAAATACAATTTGATTCTCCCTCCCTTAGGGATATACCCTAAGGACAAAGATAAAGTTTAAAAAATCATAAACCATTTATCAGTAATCATAATATTAATAATAAGTAATTATGTTAATGTTTGTTAGGAATCAAGATTTTTTTCAGTGTAAGAGAAAAGAGAGAAATATAAAATCAAAGATGTTAAGTAATCCTAAAATTGAGTTGGAATTATCGATTAGAGCTCATAGTATACTTTTTTTAAAAAAATTCCAAGATCTTTTCACTGCAAGGGAGTTCTGGTGGCGTAGTGCCTAATAAGGCATTTGACTGCTAACCAGAAGGCTGGTGGTTCAAACCCATCAGCCACTTCTCGGAAGGAAGACTGGGCAATCTACTTTCATAGAGATATGCCTCAGAAACCCAAGGAGAGGTTGCGATGAGTCAGATTCAACTCAACAGCAGTGAGTTTGGTGTTTGGTTTTATTTACTGAAATGTCTTAGGAACAATGAACAACAAGAAATGGGGCACCCTGAGATCCTACATTGTGGTCTCTAAATACTGTTTTGGGAGCTCTGGTAGCATAGTGGCTAAGGCACTTGACTGCTAACCAGAAGGCTGGCGGTTCAAACCCACCAGCCACTCCTCGGAAGGAAGGTTGGGCAATCCTAGACTGTCAGATGTTTCTCCTACGGAACAGTTGATAGGTTTGAACCACCAATCTTCTGGTTAGCAGCCAAATGCCTTACCCACTACACCACCCGTGCTCCTTATCAAACACTGGTATTTAATTTTTCATGTAAAATGAATCAGGAGGCAACTTGAAAAAGCTCCTACTCAAAGTGGGATAATTTGAACATCTGTAAAATAAATAAATACAGTGATTTGAAACATTTCAATCATAATAATACTTTTTTAGAAAACAACCTTAGGCAATGGAACTAGCTCATTACAAGTAGTCCCTGGACTTAAGACATTTGCAAGTTAAGGCAAACTGCACTTAATGACCATCTGCTTTGTTTGTTTATTTGTACATCTGATCATTAATAATGTGTACTACATACAATGTTTCAGTGCATAATTTGCTGAGGTTATCATTCTCTAATATTTATTCTCAGATGATCAAAGATCAGATATATAAAGATATTGATAATAAAAGGCAATAATAATGAAAATTTTAAAAAAAGAAGTATTCGACTTACTTCAGAACCAACTTACAATGGAGTCACTGGAACCTCAGTCGGGGACTATCTGCATTTTGAAAAGTAAATGCTAGGTGCCATTGAGTCGGCTGTGACTCATAGCAACCCCACAGAACGAAACACTGCCTGGTTGTGCGCCATCCTAACAATCCTTGCCATAACTGAGCCCATCGTTGCAGCCACTGTGAATCCATCAAATTGACAGTCTTCCCCTTTTTCGCCAACCCTCCATTTTACCAAGCACAATATCCTTCTCCAGGGAATGGTCCCTTCTGACAACATGACCAAAGCAGGGGAGACTAACTCTGACCATTCTTGCTTCCAAGGAGCATTCCAGCTGCACTTCTTCCAGGACAGCTTTGTTAGTTCTTCTGGCAGTCCATGGTATTTTCAGTATTCTTCACCAACACAACTCAAAAGCATCAACCCTTCTTCGGTCTTCCTTATTCATTGTCCAGCTTTCACATGCATATGAGGCTACTGAAAATACCATGGCTTGGGTTAGG
>NW_006921710.1:2031-3127 GCF_000298275.1 Orycteropus afer afer
TTCACCTGCCATTTCTGCCCTGTTCTGAACACTTCCTGTGCACTACTTCAGATCCTCTTTGCCTCCTCAACTGTCTCTTTTTCCAGCCACTGCTGCGGCAACAAGCTCTGGGTGTGCTCTGACCAAATTCATGTAGCAACAACCTGACAAAACCTCACCTCTTAACCTCCCACCCTAGGACTTCTCTGTTACTGCCAGTATGGGGTTCCATGAGAACTCTCTCCAGGTATCCCTGCATGCGCAAGCTAAAAATGTGGATGAGTTAATGTTTCACAGTCTGATTTTTGACCAGTGTGGGATAGAAGATGATAGATAAAAATTTTCCCTTCTTTTCTCCCAATATGAACTATCTCAAGACTCAGTCTAAACAGCTTCTCAGATAGTTGTGCAAAATCAAGCAATCTAGTACCTAAAGCAACAGCCAACCCTGGTAGGCTTCCTTGAATTGCTTTTGCTTCTTTCCCCTATCCTTCATTTCTTTCCCTAGGACCATACTACCCAATAAGTAGTCACACCTTGAGCCATTGTCTCAATGTTCTGCTTCTTGGGGAATCCAGGCTGAGAAATATACAAACTGTATCTCAGGATAACTGAATAATTGATGAGGAAAATATTCCAGCTAATATATAAATAATGATTAAAATAAATAAATAAATACCAGCTTTTGCAAACCCTTAATGATATAGTGGATCAGGCCCACCCATTGCCTTTGAGTCGATTCCAACTCATAGCTACCCTAGCAGACAGAGCTGCCCCAATAGGGTATCCAAGGCCATAAATGTTGATGGAATATTCATGCACCTACAAGGAACACCAGTTAATACTACTATTACTCAAATTTACGCACCAACCACCAAAGCCAAAGATGAAGAAATTGAAGTTTTGTATCAACTTATGCAGTCTGAAATTGACCAAACATGCAGTCAAGATGTGTTAATTATCACTGGTGATTGGAATGCAAAAGTTGCAAACAGAAGAATCACCAATAGTTGGAAAATATGGCCTTGGTGATAGAAATGTTGCTAGAGATTGCATGATAGAATTTTGCAAGACCAACAACTTATTCATTGCAAATACCTTTTTTCAACAACACAAA
>NW_006921710.1:4107-9311 GCF_000298275.1 Orycteropus afer afer
GGAAGCACTAACTCATCTATGCCAAGAGATTTGGAAGCTACCTGGCCAACTGACTGGAAGAGAGCCATATTTAGACCCATTCCAAAGAAAGGTGATCCCACACAATGTGGAAATTATCAAACAATATCATTAATATTGCATGCAAGTAAAATCTTACTGAAGATAATTCAAAAATGGTTGCAGCGGTATATTGACAGAGAACTTCCAGAAATGCAAGCTGGATTTGGATGGGGACATGGTGCAAGGGATATCATACCTAATATCAGATGGATTTTGGCTCAAAGCAAAGAATACCAGAAAGATGTTTACTTATATTTGTATTGACTATGCAAAAGTATTTGATTGTGTGGATCATAACAAATTATGGGTAACACTGAGAAGAATGGGAATTCCAGAACACTTAATCATACTCATGAGGAACCTGTATTGAACAGAACAAGGGGATACTGTATGGTTTAAAATCAGGAAGGGAGTGCATCAGGGTTGTATCCTTTCACCATACTTATTCAATCTGTATGCTGAGCAAATAATCTGAGAAGCTGGATTATATGAAGAAGAATGTAGCATCAGAATTAGGGGAAGTTCATTAACAACCTGAGACATGCAGACAACACAACTTTGCTTGCTGAAAGTGAGGATGACTTGGAGCACTTACAAATTAAACACTGCAATCTGCAGTATGGATTACACCTCAATATAAAGAAAACAAAAGGCCTCACAACTGGACCAAAAAGCAGCATCAAAATAGATGGAGAAAAGATTGAAATTCTCAAAGACTTCATATTGCTTGGTTCTACAATCAACGCCAATGGAAGCAGCAGTCAAGACATCAAAAGACATATTGCATTGGGCAAATCTGTTGCAAAAGACCTCTTTCAAGTGTTGAAGAGCAAAGATGTCTACTTGAAGACTAAGATGCACCTGACCCAAGCCATGGTATTTTCAATCACCTCATATGCATGTGTTGTTGTTATTGTTGTTGTTGTTGTTACGTGCCATGGGGTCAGACCTGACTCATAGCGACCCCTCCTTGGGTTTCCGAGGCAGTATCACTACGGAAGTAGATTGCCCCATCTTCCCTCCGAGGAGTGGCTGGTGGGTTTAAACCGCCAGCCTTCTGGTTAGCAGTCAAGTGCCTTAGGCACTATGCTTCCAGAGCATGTGAGAGCTGGACACTGAGAAAGGAAGACCAAAGAAGAATTGAGGCTTTTGAGTTGTGATGTTGGCGAAGAATGCTGAAAGTGCCATGGACTGCTGAAAGAACTAATAAGTCTGTCCTGGAGGAAGTACAGCTGGAATACTCCTTGGAAGTGAGAATGGCCAGACTTCGTCTCACCTGCTTTGGTCATGTTGTTAGAAGGGACTGTATTCTGGAGAAGGATGTCATGCTTGGTAAAGTGGAGGGTCAGCCAAAGAGGGGAGGACCCTCAACAAGATGGATTGACAGGTGGCCACAGTGAGGGGCTCAGGTACAGTAGGGATTGTGATGTTGGCAGGAGATGGATAGGGCAGTGTTTTGTTCTGCTGTACATAGAGTTGCTGTGAGTCGGAGATGGCTCGATGGCACCTAACAACAACAACAAAATGTTGATGGAAGCAGACTGCTACATCTTTCCCCTTGGGGAACAGCTAGTAATTTGGAACAGAAGACTGTTCAATTAGCAGCTGAATGTTTTAACCACAGTGCCACCAGGGCTCCTCTTAGTGAATCAAATCATTGGTCATCCGTGGCCACTACCATCATAGTAAAGGAGATTGCCATAATCATGTGCATTCTGGTGGAAATATACACCACCACATACGGTGTATTCTTGCCAAAAAGAGCAGTACCTGAATGTGCTCGAGCTTCTAGATCCAACGACTAGTTTACAGGAAGTAGTGATACAGAGGGATCTGTTAAAGTAACACTGTGGAATACAACCAACAAAACTCAGAATGTGAGAAACTCTAAAACATCAGTGACCCAGTTTCTTTAACAAGTAGCAAGAATTTTAAAAAGATGGAGGAGCTATCTATAGATTAAAAGCAACTTAAGAAATAGGACAAGGAAATGCATTATATAAATCTTATTTGGATTCTGATTCAAATGAATGAATTGATTTTTAAAAAACATTGAGTTGTTTGGGGAAATCTGATATTCCAAAAGTTAGTCAAAAGTTAAGAAAATTTAAAAAATTCTCAGTGTAATGTAGTCTATGAAGTTGATTTTGCTTGTTGTTTGGGTGGAATACTTAGACATACAGACACATCAATAAAACACCTGCTTGATTCCTTTTCGTATCTGACATGGAATAAGCATTTCAGAAAAGACCCGGGTTTTCTCTGAACATGTTCAGGTAGGAAGAAGGGGACTCTGGCTGGTACAGCTGGTGACTGACGTTATCCTTGCTTTTCCCACCTACCCTTTTCATGCTGGGCACACACAGTGTGTATTCCTTGTTCTGTGCTTTCCTGTAGTCAGCCCAACAGCATTTTCAGTGGCTAATAAACATTTCCACTCTGAAGACTATCAGAGAAAAAAAAAGAGACACTTCCAGAGGCCACAGAGGAAGTACTAGGAAAAATGGGGCAAGGACTCTGAGTTCTTGCTCAGCAGAGCTTCTCTCCCTGCCCCTGGCACCAAGGCAGCCCCACAGAGGTCATGGTGCTTGCTGCGAGACAAAGCCCTATTCTGCTGCCTCTCATGACAGGGAGCTCTTGTGTTGTTTGTCCTGTCAAATCAATATTGTGCTTCACCTGCAGGCTGGAAAAACAGGAAAGGGGAAGGGTCAGATCACACAGTCCAAAGTGGGGCACTTGCCTTGATAAGACAAGTGTTTTCTCTGCTGCTGAGAGGGGTCCCTGGAGCCCAGGAAAGAGCCCTTGTTTCTAGTGTTGACTTTGCACATGCTACCTGTGTGATCCTGAACTAGGCATTTAACTTCTCTGAGCTTCAACTTCATTCTCCTCACCCTTTGACCCAGCAGCTATCTGTCCTAGAATAAAGGAGATCTGGTGGCACAATGGTTAAGGACTCAACTGTTAACCAAGAAGGTTAGTGGTTCGAGCCCACAGGCTACTCTGTGGGAGAAAGATGAGGCAGTCTGCCTCCATAAAGATTTACACCCTTGGAAACTCTATGGGGCAGTTGTACTCTGTATTTACATTAATGACTCAATAATTTTGACTGGGGTGGCCATGTGGCCTGCATCCTTGGATTATCTCGTCCTTCCTTCTGCTCACAGAAGTCTGGCAACTTTCACCATGGTCAACCACTTGAGTCGATTCTCCATTTCTTTGGCTCTTACAATTTTTTAATATCTTTTCTTTCTAACTCTAAAGACTCTGGAACTCAAAAAAAAAAAAAAAAGACTCTGAAACTTGATAGGCTCCTGCATTCTTTTCATATACTTATTTTAGAACCACACAACCCTAGCAGTGATTCCAGTGAAGAGAACTTCTTGTTGGGAATCTGGGGAGAGGTGCCAGTCACAGGCCCTGGCACTTTCTGCAGATTGAATGGGGCCAGCTGCACTCTTAGAAATAGGCTGGCTACAATCAAGTGAATTACATGACTGCCTAGCGCTCTTGCAACACACCTTAGCCTGGGCTCAACCCCAGCTACACCTGGCTATCTGTAGGATAGGGCCAATCCAAGGCCTGGAGTTGTCCCAGGTCCCTCCTTCATGGCACCGGCAGGCAACAGCTCCACCTTCCCCCTGAGCAACAACAGAAATGGAATAGGCAAACATCCCACAGGTAGCTACAGTCACAGTACTGATAAGAAAGGCTAGAGGCAGAACCAATGACTCACTGATCTTTCCCGTCTTCCTCAATCACTGGGTTGAAGACTACTTAAATCCCCTTTAGTACACTTTATAATTCACACTGCTTTGGTGGGATATTTTAAGTTTTTGAACCTATCACCCTCTGTGCAGTGCTTTAGAACTGATATCTCTAGATGAATTGTTTCTATCACCAAAGTTTTGAAAAGTTTTTCTAAGAAAATATCAGTTCAAGTAAGTGGCATTACTGCCTGTTTTATGACATTCAACAACTGCTAGTTATTTGGACTTTGACAAACAGCTCATGAAGAAATCATACTTTGTGTTCATCACTTGTTAACAGTCCAAAGACTGTAGCTTCTGGGGAGTATGAATTTTAAACTCACGTAGAAAAAACAGTTTTCTCTGGAGCTAGGATTGCCTAAGAGTTTCCAGCAAGAAAGATAGCAATAAAAATAGATTTAAGGATGGATATGGGAGCTCTGGTAGCATAGTGGCTAAGGCACTTGACTGCTAACCAGAAGGCTGGCGGTTCAAATCCACCAGCCACTCCTTGGAAGGAACGTTGGGCAATCCTACTTCCCTACTTCCGTAGTGATACTGCCTCGGAAACCCAAGGAGGGGCCCAAGGAGGGGTCGCTATGAGTCGGGTCCGACTCGACGGCACATAACAACAACAACAACATAGGCAAATTCAGGGAAAGACTTCATAGAAAATGAGTATATGATTACTTACAATATCTAATATAAAAATCACCTTTTCAACAAATGGTTCTGGGACAACTGGATGTCTGTGTGCAAAAGAATGAAGTTGGGCCCTTACTTCACACCATATACAAAAATTAACTCATAATTGATCAATGATTTGACTATAAGGTTTAAAATCATAAAGCTCTTAGGAGAAAATTAAAATTTAAAATGTTTGTGCTTCAGAAGACACCATCAAGAAAGTGAAAAGACAACCCACAGAATGAGAGAAAGTATTGCGTATCATATATCTGATAAGGAAATAATATCTAGAATAAATAAAGAACTCTTATGATTCAATAATAAAGACAAATAATTCAATTTTTTAAATAGATGGATGATTTGAATAGACATTTCTCCAAGGAAGATATACAAATGGCCAATGAGCCCATTAAAAGATGCTTAAAGTCAGGAAAATGCAAATCAAAACCACAATGAGGGGAGTTCTGGTAAGATGGCAGACGAGGCAGAAAGACTCCACAGACCCTCTTCAACAAAGAAAAGGGAAACCAATTAACACAGAAGGTAATCTTGGACCCCTGAGCCTTGAAGGGGAGGATATAGAAGTGGACTAAACCCAAACCAGCAGAAGAATTTGCATGAAAATACCAAAAAAGGAGACAGATGGAGCTGCGGTCTGGCAGCGATCCTGAGCGATCCTGATGGCATGGCACAGACAGCTTGGAGATCCCC
>NW_006921710.1:40159-47058 GCF_000298275.1 Orycteropus afer afer
AACTATGGGAAGTGGGAGGGGAGCTGTTGCATTGTGGTAAATTGTAGTCAATGTCATGAGACAAAGTGTATGTGAACTGCTGTATGGAAAGTGAATTTGCACTGTAAATTTTCACCCAAATCACAATTAAAAAAAAAATTCTTTTGTCACTTAATTTCCTTTAGGCAGGTGTAGGGTGAGGCTTGGTCACAGTGTTGTATTATAACAATAAAGTAATCTTTCAAATATGCAGGTAAGTCAGTAATCATGACGTGGATCTTCATTCAATAGGCATCCAGTGCAGGATGCAGAATGCAGGCCATGTGAAGTTTTCATGGGTGACAAAATTATTAGATTCGATAAGCAGATTAAGGTCTGCCGGTATTTCTGTTGACAGGGTAGAGGAAATACAGGCATTTTTCTCTTGCCCTTGTACCCAGAAAAATGCAACATACTCATTAACATATGACTAATTACTCCTGTCACAGGTGAAACGTACCTGCACCAACAGGCTAAAGGACATTCCACAGGAAACTCATGACTCTTCCCTTATATCTGATGGAAGAAAGCTCTGTTACTCAAAAAGAAAACTCAGCAGGTTCACAGTTTCATAAATATGTGTTCACAACCACTACATGCTCTTGGTGCAGAAGGATCCCAGAACAAATAGGAAAATACTCTCGTTAAAATAAACATCACATTAAGCCAATAATAGAAATGGGTTGAAATTCATTTAATACATGATTTGCAAAATTGGGGTCACATTTCAACTAGGGAGGGCATCAAGAATGTTCCACAATGAAAGAACTTCCAACATTGGAAGTTCAACCTCTTGTCCACATTGTCATGGAAAAGGTCCACAACAGTGTTCACATAATAACAGTTTACCCTAAAACACAGCTTCTAGTCTGACCCTGGAGTTTCTGTTTCCTGAAACTGAATGATTCGATAGACTGTTCAAAAGAGCCTGATGCACAAGGCAAAATGGTCTGGTTAGCAGCCAAATGCTTGACCCACTCCGCCACCAGAGCTCCCTAGGTCACACAATAATCTGATTCCATTTTATCTGAACCCATTAGTGTTTGATAAGGAGCTCTGGTGGCAGAGTAGGTAAGGCATTTGGCTGCTAACCAGAAGGTCAGTGGTTCAAACCCACCAGCTGCTCCATGGGAGGAAGATGAGGCAATCCACTTCCATAAAGATTTACAGCCTTGGAAACCCAGTGAGGGTCACTATGAATTGGAATCAATTCGATGGCAGTGAGTTTGGTTTAATTTGGTTTATTGTTTGACTTAAAGGTGACTTTTAGGACACCAGTCTGCTTACAGCTCAAGATTCAAAAGATCACCTCAGGGCAATGGTCTGGGTGGGTCACTCCAACTCCATGGACCCAGAAACCTAGATTCCAGGAGAATTAAATATGTAAAGATCTTGTAATAGTATTGAAGGAAGAAGTCCGAGCTGCACTGAAGGAATTGGTGAAAAGCAAGGCTCCAGGAATTGAGAGAATACCCATAGAAATGTTTCAACAAATGGATGCAGCACTAGAGATGCTTACTCGTTTATGCCAAGTAATTTGGAAGACAGTTACTTGGCCAACTGAATGGAAGAGATCAGTATTTGTGCCCATCTCAAAGAAAGGTGATCCAACAGACTGTGGAAATTATTGAACAATATCATTAATATCATACACAGGTAAAATCTTGCTGAACATAATTAAAAACGGTTGCAGCAGTATATTGACAGGAAACTGCCAGAAATTCAAGCTGGATTCAGAAGAGGACATGGAATGAGAGATATCATTGCTGATGTCAGATGGCTCTTGGCTCAAAGCAAAGAATACCAGAAAGAGGTTTACCTGTGTTTTATGCAAAGGCATTCAACTGTGTGGATCATAATAAATTATGGATAACATTACAAAGAATGAGAATTCTTAATTGTACTCATGAGGAACCTGTATATAGACCGAGAGGCAGTCTTCAAACAGAACATGGGGATACTGCATGGTTTGAAATCAGGAAGGATGTGCCTCAGGGTTGTATCCTTTCACCATATTTATTCAATCTGTATGCTGAGCATATAATCTGAAAAGCTGGACTATATGAAGAAGAGTATGACATCAGGATTGGAGGAGAACTCACTAATAACCTGAAATATGCAGGCAACACACCTTGCTTGCTGAAAGCAAGAAGGCTTGAGGTACTTTCTGATGAAGATCAAAGATTATATCTTCAGTATGGATTACACCTCAATATAAAGAAAACAAAAATCCTCACAACTGGACCAATCCGCAACATCACAATAAATGGAGAAAAGATTGAAGTTGTCAGGGATTTCATTTTACTTGGATTCACAGTCAACACCCATGGAAGCAGCAGTCAAGAAATCAGATGTCATACTGCACTGGGAAAATGTGCTGCAAAAGACCTCTTTAAAGTGTTAAGAAGTAAAGATGTCACTTTGAAGACTAAGGTTGCGTCTAACCCAAGCTATGGTATTTTCAATCACCTCATATGCATGTAAAAGCTGGACAATAAATAAGGAAGACCCAAGAAGAATTAATAGCTTTGAATTATAGTGTTGGCAAAGAATGTTGAAAATACCATGGACTGCCCAAAAAACAAACAAGTCTGTCCTGGAAGAAATGCAGCCTGAACGCTCATTAGAAGCAAGAATGGCCAGACTTCGTCTTACCTACTTTGGTCATGTTGTTAGAAGGAACCAGTCCCTGGAGAAAGATATTATGCTTGGTAAAGTAGAGGATCAGCAAAAATGGGGAAGACCCTAAACAAGATGAACTGACACAGTGGCTGCAACAGTGAGCTCAAGTATAGCAAGGATTGTGAAGATGAGGTCGATGATACTGGGTGGTGTTTCATTCTGTTGTATGTAGGGTTGCTGTAGTCAGAGCCGCCTCAACAGCACCTAACAACAACAAAGATCTCGTGCCTGGCACTTAATCATTTGTCTCTTTGTGGAGCTGGGCTGGCCTCTCTTGCTACATGAATTACTTCTGGGAGGAAAGTAACTTCCAGGTCTGTTCTCCCTTGAGCTCTGGCGTGTGGTCTGTGCTACACCAAACCTTATTGTATCACCTCTCAAGTGAGTTGTTGAAATAATCTTAACTGTATCCAGGGCCTGAACTAAGCTATGTTCTCTCTCTCACTTCATTCAGGCTTCTGCGCAAATGCCACTTGTTATGGGTTGAATTGTGTGTCCTGAAAAGATATGTTGAAGTCCTAACCCCCTTATTTGGAAATAGGATCTTGGCAGATGTGATCAAGTTAAGAGGAGGTCGTACTGGAGTAGGGTGGGCCCTAATCCAGTATGACTGGTGTCCTTATAAAAAGAGAAGAGACACAGAGCACACAGGGGGAATGCCATGTGATGTCAGAGTAGAGGCCTTGTTGTTGTTGTTGTTGTTTTGCCATTGAGTCTGCCCCAACTCATAGCGACCCCTCCTTGGGTTTCCAAGGTAGTATCACTACGGAAGTAGGATTGCCCAACCTTTCTTCCGAGGAGTGGCTGGTGGATTAACTGTGGTAGAAGGTCCAAATTCAATAAATGGCACATCTTAATTTCTTTGAATGCAACAATTTCATATAATAATTAATTAATAAAGCCTTGTGTTTTATAAGTAGATCCTTCCCGCCTCAAATCATTTTATGAAGCCTCAAGATACAGGAGCAGAATCCAACTCCTTATCTTCCAATTCATGGCTTCTACAATCTAGCGCCTATTTACCTTTCCCATCCCAACTCCACCTCATGCTCCCTACACCCCAGCCTCTTCTATTTATTCTATCCAGATCTGCCCTCTGTCCCCTCACCTCTGCTCAGATTTTCCCCTATCCAGACCACCCTCTTCCTCCTCCAGCTGGCCTTTGCATAGAGTGCATTTTCCCCACTTCCCCTCTCCACCTGCCAGACTCATCCTGCAAGGCCCAGTTCCAACATTCTCTTCCAGTCTTTCCCTAAATCAATTAATGGGTAATTTCCTCGAGCTCACTTGATGATGTATTTTAAACCTCTCATCTGGCACTATTTTGAGTCTTGGATTAAAGTCATTGATGCCTCTGTCTCTCTTCCCTACCAGACTGTAAACTTTTGCACAATAAGTTCTCAAAACAAGTTTGTCAGGATCGAATTCTTGTCATTGTGCCTCCAAGACACATATACTATCCACATTTAGACACTCTATTGAGGCCATTGTTTCTTAGTTTTAGCGTGGGTACTCCTGGCACTAGCTGTGCCTACGCCAGAGGTCACTGTACAGAGTGTGACTTCATAGCAGCTGCCCATCAGCTGCTCAGAGAGGAGGGACGGCCATCACCTCGTTGAGCAAGGGACGTCAGGCCTGATGGAATTTCCAAGGGAGTAGTAGACAGGATAGATGTTTACTGTGTGTCATCATGGGATAAAGAGGACTGCTGATACATGGTTGCTGAAACTGAGGAAGACAGACTTTTGTCATTGTTTGGTTTGGAGTCAGTGCAGAGAGAAGTCAATGTTGGCCCACAGGAAATGATGTTATCTGCTCCAAGTCACCCCGTTGGCATCCTCTCTCATCTGAAAGTTCTACCAGAGGCCAGAGGTTACATGGAGATAAAGAAGTGACTCAGTGTGCAATCTGCAATTCTTTTACACAAAAATTGGCTTATTTCTGGATTATCAAGGGGCAACCAAGGGCATCAATGTTGTTATCCCTATGGGGATTTCCTACGTGTCTTTTTGTGTGTGTGTCTTTAGTAGACTTTATCTTTCAGAACAGTTTAGGTTTACAGAAAAATGGCACAAAAAGTACAGAGAGTTCTCATATACCCTCTCTCTTCCCATCACAGTTTCCCTCATCATTAGCACCTTGCATTCGTGTAGCACATTTGTTGCAATTGATGAGCCATTATTAACATAGCATTATTAACTAAAGTCTATAGTTGACATTTGGGACCTCTGGTGGTGCAGTGCCTAAGGCATTTGACTGCGAACCAGAAGCCTGGCTGTTCAAACCCACCAGCCACTCCTCGGAAGGAAGGTTGGGCAATCTACTTCCGTAGTGATACCCCCTTGGAAACCCAAGGAGGGGTCGCCATGAGTCAGATCCATCTCCATGGCAATGATTGCGTTTGATAGTTGACATTTACAGCAATAGCTTTGTAGTTGACATTAGGGTTCCCTCCTTATGTTGTACAGTTCTATGGGTTTTGACAAATGCATAATGTCATATATCCACTATTTTAGTAACATGGAGAATAGTTTCACTTCGCTAAAAGTGCCATGTGCTCAATCTTTCTCCCTCCCTTCCCCTGTACCCTTGGCAACCACTGATCTTTCTACTGTCTCCATAGTTTTGCCTTTTCCAAAATGCCATATAGTCAGAATCATACGGTATGCAGCCTTTTCAGGCTGGCTTCTTTCACTTAGCAGATGTATTTAAGGTTCCTTCATGCCTTTTCATGGCTTGATAGCTCATTTCTGTTTATTGCTGAATAACACTCCATTGTATGGATGTAGCACAGTTTATTCATTCACCTACTCAAAGATATCTTGGTTGCTTCCAGTTTTTATCAATTATGAATAAAGCTTCCATAAACATTTGTATGCAGGCTTTTGTGTTTTTCATAAGTTTTCAGCTCATTGGGTAAATACCCAGAAGTTTGACTATTGGAACGCATGGTAAGACTATGTTTAGTTTTGTTCCTACTCATCTTCCTGCCCCCCTACTCCTGACAGAGCCATGCTGACTAGGAGCAGGAAAGAATGCAGCAAGCAGTGGGTGTGGTGGCAAATCAAACCACACTGGGAAAGGTACTCCACCTAGCATCAGCAGTGATTGATTTATATTGACAAAATTTCAGGAGCAAAAGGAACTTAATTCTAATATGCTTATGCAATTTACTATTGAAACGCTGGTCAACAAGAGTAGAAGCTCTGTGAGAATCTCATTGGCCAACAAGGGTGACCTGATTTACAGGAAAGCTAGGCTAAAGACAAATCTTTGGGACATTGTCCACTTGACTGCTGACACCATTTTGTCAACCACATGACTCCATTTTGATTTCTCTTAAACACTACCTTTCACATTGAAACGGAGTAAAGTGTTCCCCAAGAATGTGGAACAGTATCTGTTCTAAAGGGGAATTGAAACCGAGTAAAGTAAAAACTATTTCCCCCACCCTGGTACCGGGATGGGAATAGATAAGTAAACTAAATTACCCCCAACTATTTCCCCACCCCGGGACAGATGAGTATTCAGTTCCATAAAGAACTGAACGGAAGGAAAACATTCTTTCCTGCAGGTGATAGAAGCCCTAAAAGTGTCTTAGAAAACAACTTGTAAATTAACTTTGGCCTGCGGGACATGCACAATAGGGCAGAAAGGAACAAAAGTTAATGGGAACTGACCCTCTCCCCTCTGCCCAAGCCCCTATCAGCTGATAACAGAAGCTGGTGTGATGCATCCTCCACCGAGTCACCCATTTCATGCCCCAAATTCCTCAACCTTTTGTGAATATGCATAACCCCCTCTCCTGAAACCTACAAAAACTGTATTTAGATGGCGTCTCAGGGGGTCAGATCTGGGTACTGGGCTACCCCTACTCGTTGCCTTGCCGCTTTGCAATGAATCATTTTCTCTCCTCTTAATCTTGGTGTGTAAACTGTTTTGGCCTGACTGCACACCGGACAGGGACCTGCATTTTGTCCAATAACAACATTTTTAAAAGGAGTCCTGATGACACAGTAGTTAAGCATTCAGCTACTAACTGAAAGGCAATTCAAACTTACCAGCTGCTCCACAGGAGGAAGACGTGGCAGCCAGCTTCTATAAAGATTGCAGCCTTGCAAGGTTGTGGTCACTGCTTGGTCACAGCCCACTACCCAGAGCGACTGAGTAGTTGATCCTGCAGGCTTGGGACCATAGTC
>NW_006921710.1:47771-66197 GCF_000298275.1 Orycteropus afer afer
TTAAAAAAAAAAAAAAAAAGATTGCAGCCTTGGAAAGCCTATGGGACAGTTCTGCTGTGTCCTATAAGGTTGCTAGGAGTTGAAATAGACTCTACAGCAATGAGTTTACATTTTGAGAGGTGGCCTTACCTGTGCTTGTGTCCACGCAAAGGCCATCTCTGTCTGCCTAGAGAACACACTTTTACCATAATTCTTTCCACAACACATTTTATTCATTTATTTGTCTCTTTCTTCCACTAGACCATGAATGAATTCCTTGATGGGAGGGAATGCATTTGTTTACCTTTGTATCCTAGCACATGGCTTGGATCAAACTAGGCAATTGTTAAAAGTTTGTTGAATAAATGATTCATTAAATAAAGACCAAATACAGTCAACATTTTGCTTGTGTCAGTTAAATTTACTAGCCATTCTTTCACATAAACCCAGATCCATCAAGGTTGTCACTTCTTACCTTTTGAAAGCATTTTTGTTTTAATCAGGAAGAGCTAGAAGCAAAAAGTCATAAAATTAACCACTACTATATACACACATACACAAATATCTAATTAGGAAGACCAAAACAAAACCAATTTACAAGCCCTGGCCCATCATCTTGATAGCTACTTGCTCTAATCCTATAATTTATGTCTAATAAGCACTGTTATTTTCCTTCTCTGGGCATTAGGCAATTCAGAAAAGGGTTCCAAAAACATTTCAACACTACCGACAGTCATGATCATTAATATTATGAATACTGTTTTTTTCTTTTTTTAGTGGCCTGTCTTCCAAACCCTTTTATCCAGTCAACCTTCCAGAAGAGTGTATTTATAGAGTGGAGCCAAATGCAGCCCTGAATATTTTCTATAGTGAGTCTTTGGCCATTCTAATATTAACTGGGCCTCAGGCCCGGGGGATTGCTCCTCCTTTTCAAGCTGCCCTTGGGATTCCTTTTCCTTCACGCCCCCTTGTCACTGACACTCTCCTAGAGAAGACGCAGGGGAAGTGGCCATCTGCCCAGTCTCCCACCTCTCCAGTTTCTCTCAGCTCCAATGCCAGTCCCTGGGGAGAGCAGGGATGGGGTGGAAGAGGCAGGGGGCAGGGGCTCTTGATAATGCCCACCTCTGCTTTCCTTCCCACTCCCACCCCACAGCTCTGTCCACACCAGGAAATAACTGCCCTTCTCTGCCCCCATTCTGAGCAGGAAGAAAGAAAAGGTCTTGATTTTCCCCTGAAAAGGAGATGAATCCCACCTCACTCTTTGGGTTTCCGAATAACCCATCAGCATCTCTAAAGCTTTTGATTTCTCTCCAGTGGAATTTCTCAGTGGAGATTTTAGTTTACATAAAACTCCTGCTGAGCTCTGGTACCATAGTGCCTAAGGCACTTGACTGCTAACCAGAAGGCTGGCGGTTCAAACCCACCAGCCAGTCCTCGGAAGCAAGGTTGGGCAATCCTACTTCTGTAGTGATACTGCCTCGGAAACCCAAGGAGGGGTCGCTATGAGTCAGGGCCGACTCGACGGCACATAACAATAACAACAACAACCGCCTTGGAAACCCAAGGAGGGGTCAAAGTCACATAACAACAACGATCTTAACATGATTGATTGAACTCTGCCTTCCCTCTTTTACAGAGATCAACTGATCACAGGTCACAAAGTGGTCTCTGGCTCTCTGCCTCGCCATACCTTTTGAAATTCAAATTTAGTAAGCTTGGCTTGAACAGCAAAGAAAAGCTAAGCTACTTTGGGTGAAAGAAAAGTTGCTGGCAGGGCTAGTTTTGGTCAGGAATTACTTTACAGTGAATATTTGGTTTTGTGAGTAAGGAAACCTTAAAATCAAACAAGATGTCTGTTATTTTCTCTGCCATAGTTTTTCTGGAGTAATCGTGAATAGGGATGCCTAGAGTGGTACGTGCAGAGTCTGGGCAATCTTACACACGACCCCAATTCTAAACACTTCTATTTCTATTACTTGTGTATGAAACTGAGTAAAGTAAAAACTATTTTCCCCACCCTGGTACCCAGATGGGAATAGATAAGTAAACTAAATTACTTCCAACTATTTCCCCACCCTGGTTAAGACTGATAATTAGATAAGACCCCATGGGAATAGATTAAGTAAACTAAATTACCCCCAACTATTTCTCCACCCCGGGACAGATGAGTATTCAGTTCCTTAAATAACTGAATGGAAGGAAAACATTCTTTCCTGCAGGTGATAGAAGCACTAAAAGTGTCTTAGAAAACAACTTGTACATTAACTCTGGCTCCCGGACATGCCCAATAGGGCAGAAAGGAACAAAAGTTAATGGGAACTGACCCTCTCCCCTCTGCCCAAGCCCCTATCAGCTGATGACAGGAAGCTGGTGTGACTCATCCGCCTCCAGGGGCAATTGTCACCCATTTCATGCCCCAAATTCCTCAACCTTTTGTGAATATGCATAACCCCCTCTCCTGAAACCTACAAAAACTGTATTTTGGTGGCATCTGGGGGAGTCAGATCTGGGTACTGGGCTACCCCTACTCCTTGCCTTGCCACTTTGCAATAAATAATTTTCTCTCCTCTTAATCTCGGTGTGTAAACTGTTTGGGCCTGACTGCGCACCGGACAGGGACCCGTGTTTGGTCCTATAACATGTACTGTAGAGAATTTTGTTATAGTTGTTGCCATTTTTAAGTGTATAATTCAGTGACATCAATTATATTCATCATATGTAACCATCACCACAATTTTTTTTAAACACCCCATGAACTCTGGAGATTTTGAAATTGTCTTTCTCTTAGGGTGTTATCTAAGTGACGATCTTTTTGAAAAATCTCAGCTGACACTGGAGAGGAAGATAAGAGGGGAATGTAATTGGGGAATGACATTGTTGTTGTTGTTGTTGTTATGTGCCTTCAAGTCGGCCCAGACTCATAGCGACCCCTCCTTGGGTTTCCAAGGCAGTATCACTACAGAAGTAGGATTGCCCAACCTTCCTTCCGAGGAGTGGCTGGCGGGTTTGAACCGCCAGCCTTCTGGTTAGCAGTCAAGTGCCTTAGGCACTATGCTACCAGAGCTCCTTATCTTATCTAATTTAGCCAGCTTTTCCACTTAAGTCAGGTGCTGAAACTTCTGGGGACAGACATGATGGGCCTCACCAATGTTCCTGAATATCACAGAAATACAAATAGATGACGGGAGGGATCTGTCTTACCTACTTACCATCTTACCTTATCTTGGATAGCACCACTAAGGCCTGACTTCTCTCCAGAGTAGAAGAAAATTATATGGGATATAAAATTAAAAAGAGACATCTGACCTAAAATTAAAACTCATTTAGAACTAATTCTAAAAGCTCAGAGTTAACCTTTCACATACAATCAAACCTGTTGCTTAGGAACCAACTCCATTATTAAGGTTCTGTGGTTAGGCTAAGACTGCAAACCTGTAACCAAACTTTGTCAGTCTTGAGGAGATCTAATACTCCAGGCAGAGAAATATTTTACAGTCTTTTCCCAACAGTAGCTGTTATGTCATCATCAGGCTATGGTTTTGAGACAGTCATGCAACCCTGTCTGAAATTACAAACATTTGTGTCGTTCAGCCAATCAGTGTGCCCAGTTGTATTAATGCAACCAATAATGTTAAAGGTAACGCTTTGCTTTGTCTCAGTTTTGATTCACCTCAATCACTGTAATCAATCAGAATATTGTGTTTGGAGTTCCTCCTGTGACACTAAAATTAGGTGTAATTTATGCCCTGATTCGTGAGCTCCAGGCCATAAGGTTTACAGACTCCCCCATTTGAATGATATATTGGCTTTAATAAATGTCTTTATAACGTCCTTTAACAGAGTTAGAGACTTTTTCCACTACAACTAAAGTCTTTGGGAGCCAATTTTGCTGCTTGTGCAGGTGTTTTGAACAGTTTAAATAAATCTTCAGTTAATAAACAGCTCAATGAATCTGTTCAGGGTGTTCTGTTCCTTAAACCAGACAGGCAGAGAGTATGGAACACATGAACTTGGATTCTATACCCGTAGCATGTGTCAGGCTGTAAGCAAACACAGTTTTACACATTCCAAGAGGCCATCAATTGCAAACCTTAGGATCAACTCCGAGTGTGATGGTTAATAAAGTCAAACAAAACATTTTAAGACATTTCTTACTCTACTAGTTGTTATACACAGAAAGACTCATAAAGTCATCGTTTTGAACAGCTAAGTATATTTGTAAGTAACTTCATAATTTTGCTCTTTCTTACCCTTTTTGGTATGTAGCTGTTTTAGGTTGCAGAAAATACATATATGATCACGTATAGACAAATTAAATTAAATTAAATCCTTTTTTCTGAAGCCAACTGTGAGAATAATCAAAATCCCTACTTTTCACTTCTCTGTTCAACTCTGACCCCAGCTGCCCATGTAGCACTTCTTCCTCTGACCCTGCCCACTCAGAGCGAGGTCAGAGTCACCAGTTACAGGACATAGTCTTCCAGATTGCAAACTAAGTCTAAAACTTGGGAGTCCCCATGATACGCACACTTCTGATATACTGGCAACAAATTCAGGGACTCCCATTACCCCCTCAGGATACTAGCTGCTGACTGCCATTATTCCCTTCAATTCGATAATTCGCTAGAATGACTCAGAACTCATGGAAGATGCTATATTTACAATTACAGTTTTATTACAGCAAAAAGGATACAGAAAAAGAGATGCATAGGGCGAGGTCTGGGAGGGTTCTCAATGCTGTGCTTCTACATCCTCAAAAAGGACATGCTACCCTCTCACATGTAGGGATGTGTTCAAACAAGAAACCCATGGACATTGTGTACGGAACTTTCTATGGCGTCTCATTACGTAATACAAACTCCAGCTCCTCTTCTCTGAAGTCGGCTGCCATCGTGGTGATGATGAGGTGTTATGTGGTGGTTTTTCTGGCATGGTCAGCCCCATTCTAGAGTCACCTCATTACCTTACCTCTTAGTTACAAGTGGTCTGGAGTCCTTATTGAAGACACTTAAAGTCCAAGTTTTTTGTTTTTTGTTTTTTAAAGATTATATCACAAACTGAGGACAAAGACCAAATTCTTTGGGTAAAGTTAATGCTAACCTCACAGCCATGGACATGACCCAAAATTACTTTAATCTTAGTGTGTGCCCTGGACGTGTGATGCTAGTTTTCCCTGGCAACCTTGCATAGCCAATCCAGGCAAGCTTTGTCTTGTGAACTTGGATACTTCTCTAGCGGTGATAAAGGGATTTACCAGAATTTGGGGGCAGATATAGCTTGAGAAAGTAGCTCTGGTGGTATAGTGCCTAAGGATTTGACTGCTAACCAGAAGGCTGGTGGTTCAAACCCACCAGACACTCCTCGGAAGGAAGGTTGGGCAAACTACTTCCGTACTGATACCACCTCGGAAACCCAAGGTGGGGTTGCTATGAGTTGGATTCGACTTGATGGCAATGAGTTTGGTTCTGGTATAGCTTTAGAAACTGTTATTTAATTTATTTAAACTGTTGAACTCAAAGCTGGAAGAAATGTTAGCTGGTAGGTAGAAACAAAAAACCCACGGTCATCAAGTTGATTCTGTCATAGTGACCCTATAGGACAGAGTACCACCATCCCAAAGAGTTTCCAAGGGTGTCAATCTTTAAGGAAGCAGACTGCCACATCTTTCTTCCATGGAGCAGCTGGTAGGTTTGAACCACTGACCTTTCTGTTATCAGCTGAGTGCTTAACCACTGCACCACCAGGGCTCCTTGATATGTAGAAGACAGAATAAAAATAAGCATTGTAGCTAATAGAAACTACCCAGGTACCTATTAAGTGATGGATAAACAATGTGGTACATCTATACGATATTATTTAGCCATAAAAAGGAATGAAGTACTGATACATGCTACAACATGAAAGAGCCTAGAAAACATGCTAAATGAAGGCTAAGGACCACCATCTCGGGGACATCTAGGTCAATTGCCATAACATAGCTCATAAATACAATGTTCTACATTCTACTTTGCTGAGTACAGACTAGGGTCTTTTTTTATTTTTATTTTTTATTTTTTTAAATTTTATTTTGATTTGGGTGAAGATTTACAGAGTAAATTCACTTTTCATACAGCAGTTCACATATCCTTTGTCTCATGTCATTGACCAAAATTTACAATGCAACAGCTCCCCTCCCACTTCCTCCCCATAGTTACCTCTTCCCAGCGTCCCTCCCTCCATACTCTTCTGCGCCCTGAGCTGTCTCCCTGTGCATAAGCAGCCCTTCCTTCTCCCATGATTGTTCTCTCCAGGGTGTGTGTCTACTTGAGGTAAATGTTTAACTCACATGCCTGTACCTTGTTTGGCTGGAAACCACAGGTGTGGGTTCAATTCCAGACCTGAAGGGCAGCTAGGGGCCATAGTCTCAGTGGTTACACCAGGCTCTATTGGACCAGCAAACCTGGTCCCCACCTTCTTCTTCTTTTTTTTTTTTTTTTTTGCCTCCAAATGATTTTGAGTTTTGTTCCACATTGTTCTCCCTCTCTATGCAGGATCTCCTACATCCCCTCCAAGTGGATGACAGTGGTAGCCGGGCACCATCTAGTTCTTCTGGTCTCATAGTTGTATAGGTTGCAGATCAGATGGTGTACCAGTCGCTAGGACTGATTGTTTCCATTAATTTTGGTTTTCTTCTTCTTGACGAGGAGAGACCCATCGTTGCATCTAGATGGCAGCTTGCTAGCTTTTAAGATCCCAGTCGCTACTCACCAAAGTAGTAGGTGGAACAATGTTTTGTATAGTATGTTATGCCAATTGAGCTTGATGTCCCCTGTGACTATGGTCCCAAGCCTGCAGGATCAACTACTCGGTCCCTCTGGGTAGCTGGCTGTGACCAAGCAATGACCATAACCTTGCCCCTTGTCAGCTCTACTATACACCTGGGAATTCTGATCATTCACATAAACTTATAGGACCATTGTCTGCCAGACTAGGGTCTTAAAAGCTTGTGAGCAGCCATTTAAGATACACTCATTGGTCTCTTCCCACTGAGAGCAAAGGAGAGTGAAGAAAACCAAAAATCCAAGGAAGTAATTAGTCCACAGGACTAATGGCCTCATGAGCCACAACTTCCTCTAGCCTGAGACCAGAACTAGATGGTGCCTGGCTGCTGACTGTTCTGACCAGAGACACAACAGAAGGTCCCAGTTAGAATGGGAGAAGAATGTAGAACAAAATTTAAATTCATAAAAAAAAGACCAGACTGAACTGGTCTGATAGAGAACTCCCAAAACTATTGCCCTAAGTCACTCTTCAAACCTGGAACTGAACCCACCCCTGGAATCACTTTTCAGGTGAACAACAGACATCTGTCAGGAATGTACTCCTAAGAACAATTACCTATACAAGACCAAAAGAGCAACATTTGCCTAAAAACAATGATGAGAAGACAGGGCAGGGAAACCTGAGGTATGGAAGCAGGAATGCCAGGATGGCAAGGGGGAGTGCCGACACATTGCAGAGATTCCAACTAATATCAGGGAACAGTGTACGAATTACTGAATTAAAAGCCAATTTGCTGTGCAAACTTTCACCTAAAGCACAGTAAAATAAAAAAAATAAAATCAGAATTCATAGCCAAAGTAAACAAAATGACCATTTTGACTACATCTGAGGTTAAATAGAGAATGTCAGATTCCTAAAAAATTTCGGGGGACAAAACTGAAGTTGAATATTAGATTACTCTGCATGTGATGTAAGAGTAGTCATCCTATATTCAGTGCCTCATGGCAGGATTGTGCTGCACGTGGGGACCCAGACTGAACACATTAGCAATCTCCATTTACAGATAAGATGCGAGGCTAGTGTCAGCAAGTTAGTGGCAGAGTTTAGATCAAACTTAGAAACATGATTCAAAACCCTAGATACTTTTTCACACACTCCACTGCTTGTTTGTAATTTAAAAACAAAGCAAAACTAACTAGTTGCTGTTGATTCCAACTCATGACAACATATGTGTGTCAGAGCGGAACTGTGTTCCATACAGTTTTCAACGGCTGATTTTTCAGAACTAGATTGCCAGGCCTTTCTTCTGAGGTACCTCTGAGTAGACTCACGCCTCCAACCTTTTGGTTAGTTGCCAAGTACATTAACCATTTGCACCACCCAACACTCCTCTGGAAGGTCCAAACCCATTGCTGTCAAGTCATTCCAACTCAGTGACCCTATAGGGCAGAGTAGAACTGCCTGTTGGGTTTCCAAGGCTGTAACCTTTAAGGAAGCTGACTGGCACATCTGCCTCCCTTAGAGTGCCTGGTGGATTCAAACCACTGACCTTTCAATTAGCAGCCGAGTTCATAACTACTATGAACTCCTCCCCTGTAACTTCAGAGAGAGGTGAATCTGTCACTCTGAATAGTTTAATTTTCCATGTGGCTAAGGGTTTACCCAGCCAAGAAGCTAACCATAGAAAAAGTTTTCTAAAACTCTATTACACATTCCTTGCCTCCTTCAACATGTTATATTGAAGATCTTACAACCTCTTCCCGGAAATTCATCCTTAGCATGGGTGGTTACTCTCCCAGGGTCTGAGGTGTGGAGGCTATTGGCTCCACATCATGTTTCCCAGTTGGCTTATCAGAGAATGGTTTTATTTCACCCTTCTGGCTGCTGTTGATGTGTTGGCAGTTCTTTTCTTTGTTAAATGCTACTTGTCTCCCAGGGCCTTGGAAAGGAAATAATAAATCTAGTTAGGCTTGTATGTAAAATACAAGTAAACAGGTCCCAACAGCTGGCCCATAAGGAAACTGGAAGACCCCAGGTTCTATAGCTTCTGTTTTCATGTTATTACAGTTTGGTGCACATTTCTTAGACTTATGCGGTGTCCCGCAGGTGAGTGGGCCATCTAACCGAGTTCCCAGTAAGTGAGGTGTGATACAACTTTCATTAGAAACAAGCCATAAACACACATGTACAATTTAGTTCTATTTTATCTTCTCATGGGCACTGACCTACCACACTTAAAAATTTCCACCAGCCTCAAAAAATGATTTTATTTCTGAAGGAGATATTTTAAATACCCATGTAGCATTTGCTTATCTCATAACATGGTTAAGATTTTTTTCTTCTATAATGGAATGTGCTTTGGCTCACCCACTGCAAAAGCCTTGGGTACACATTCACATAGACCTGTCACTAATAAATCTTTCTTTGGAAAGAAAACAACAGAAGGTGAGTATAACTTCCTGTGAGTTATGTTAATGTTCCTGAGCCTTGGTTTCTTCAAGTGCCAAATGCAAGTCAATAAAGATTAAAACAAGGTTATGCACTTGACTGCTAACCAGAAGGCTGGCAGTTCAAATCCACCAGCCACTCCTCGGAAGGAAGATGGGGCAATCTACTTGCGTAGTGATACTGCCTCGGAAACCCAAGGAGGGGTCGCTATGAGTCGGGTCCGACTCGACGGCAAACAACAACACAACAACAACATGTGGTATAACAGGCTTAACATAGTAGGGCCACAATAAATGATGGTTATTTTAACATGAATTCAAATGAAATCCCAACAGAGCATTATCAATGACAATAGATTTACTGTACAGCTTTAAAAAATTTTCATTGCCATCCCCTCATCTACCCAGAGGGAATGAAAGCTAGCCTGGGAGGCTTCCTGGTAGGACCAATGATGTGTGAATCAGAAGAAGCTAACTATTCTATCCATTTCAGCCATTCCACTTAACAGATGGGAAAATGGAGGTCCAAGGAGGTTGTGAAATTTATCCACAGATAGATAACTGCTTTGGGCCGAGCCAAATCTAGGACCAGTGTTCTTTTCACCGCTATAAACATCTCTTTCATTATGTGGCCCCTTACAACTTACAAAGCTTCTTCTCAGCTCCAGAGCTGACCTCCTCTATTACACCCTATCCCTCAGCTTCTGGCAATGGCTTTTTTTTTTCCCCCTTGTCTTTGGGAGAGAGGCTTGGGATTTGTTATTCTTTTGTGTTCTCATATCCCAGTACTTTTCAGCAGCAGACTCTACACTAAATCTTAAAAATAGAAAGTATACACACATATATATGTATATCTGTGTGTGTACACATATGTATATATAGAAGAACCCTCACCAAGTCTCCGAGTTACCTTGTGCAGGGCACACCCCTTCAGAGTCACAAAGCATGAATAAAAGATGGTCTTTAGTTTGCGAATTCCCAAGTTGCCTTTGACACTTCAAACACCTTAGAAGCATTTACCATTTCAAACATGCGTGGGAACGTTTATAGGCTACCTTTTAGTAAGTAAGTCTCATCTGGAGAAAGAATGGTAAGGTTGGCCAGTAGCTCTTCATGTCATTTCTGCAGTTAAGTTCTTTAAAGACTAGAGTGAAGCCAATTCATATCTCCTTCCAGAATTGTGCTTCTTATTATTTTTCTTTGTAGGGAGTTTATTATGTTAAAGTATGATATGTAGACACTTAAAAAGACAAGGGAGATCATATGAGGGCAGAAATCAGACAATAAAAAAAAAAAAAAAACATAGAAATAAAAAATCAGCACTTGGGGGTGGAGTGGGAGGCAACGCATTCTTTTCACAGAGCTGTTACACACAGTGCAACTGTCCTCAAAGGCAAGGATGGAAAAGAACAGACACTCGGCTGCAGAACAAAGCTGTGGTGTTGGATTTACAGCTTTTAATGTCTTTAAAACTGGGCTGGGCGTCAAGTGCCTTTTCCAGAATAAGCCAAGGCAGACAAGTCTAATTTGGTCTTTAACACTTTAGAAAGCTCTGTGGTCAGCAGTTGGTGGAGCGATACGCCGTCATGGGAGTACACCCAGTTCTTCCCGGTCCAATCATAACGCTTGGGCCCACTGGAAGACAAAACACACACAGTGAGTCCACAAGGACAGCTCTTTAGAAGAGGCACATACTGAGTCCACAAAAGCTGGTACCGAGAAATGACTGGGGTGAAATCCTTGAAAGGAACACTTACTGAGGCGTAGATCTGACCTCTCGCCTTAGACTTCTTCTACTTAAGGAGACTTACACATTCTGTTCTCCGGAACAATTCCCAGCACGAGTCTGAAAACATCTGAACCTTTATTGTTGAATCTCCACTTAGCACACTCTTTCCCTCATTTGCCTGATACTTGCTATGTAGGAGCAGTGTTTTTTAAACTATGGCCATTTGTATGCCGCTGACATGATTTGTGCCTTCCCTATTTGTTATGGACATTATTATTATGTTTTTACAAGACGAAATTCACATCACATAAAGTTAATCTTTTTTAAGTGAACCACTCAGTGGCATTTAGTACCCTCACAAGGCAGTGGAACCCACACCTCTGTCTAATTCCAAAACATTCTGCTACTGATTTTGTTTTTGTTGCTGACTCGTGATTAAGGAGACCCCACGTGTTACAGAATGGAACTGCTCCTTAGGGTTTTCTTTTTCTAACAGTGTTTTACTGTGTTTTTGGTGAAGGTTTACACAGTAGTTTAGGTTCCCATTCAACAATTTCTACACAAATTGTTCAGTGACATGGGTTACATTCTTCACAATGTGTGAACATCCTCAATATTTCTGTTCTGTTTGTTCCATTTCCATTAATCTAGTTTCCCTATGCCCTTATCTTTCTTATCTTTGTTTTAAAGTAATTGTTGACCTATTGGCCTCATATACATGATTTTCACAGGGTTTTCTTGGCTATAATCTTTAGAAAGCAGATAACCAGGCCTATTTCTTCTACAGTACAGCTGGGTTGGTTCAAACTGCCAACCTTTTGCTTGGTTACCAAACAAACCCAGGGACCTTCAGTTTAAAAACATTTTCATCGCCTCAAAAGAAAACTCCATATCCACTAAGCAGTTACCTTCCATTCGCCCCTCCCTCTGTTTCAGCCAATCACCTTCATTTCTCCTTCCTGAACTGTCTTTCTTATTATTTTTCTTTGTTGTAAGGTTATTATGTTAAAGTATGGTATGTAGACACTTAAAAAGATAAGGGCAATTATGTGAGAAATGATCAGACAATAAATTTTAAAAAAATAGTTAAGTTTTACTATTTAAAAATAGTATTTAAAAAATACTATTATTCCTTAAAAATATTTTCCTTCCTTAAACTTTAACTCCATGAAAAGGAGAGTTTGACAGACTGGTCCATTCACGTCTAGCTCATTTGGTGAGCAATGGTGGTACGTGCCTTTAGGAAATGCTGGTGTGAACCCAGGTGTGACTGGTTCTTGCCATGCCTTGTTATTCCAGATGTACACAACTTGTGCCCATTGATTCCACCTCCCTGCAGCCTAGCGGAGGGGAGCAGGCCTCCCAGCAGATAGACGTAGGAGAGGACATCTTGTTGGAGGGTAAGAGCAGAGTATGCTAGGAGCCCATGAGTCTAACTGGAGCAAAGGACAGAGCTTCTCCAAAGACCGAGATTGGGAGGAGTTTGCCAGGGAGGGCAGCTTAGAAGCGAAACATCTTGTAGGGCTTTGAAAACATCAAGAATTCCTGTATCATCAACCAAATGCTGCAGTTTGAACACTAGCAGTTTGTCTACCCAAAGGTGCCTTGGAAGAAAGACCTGGTGATCCACTTCAGAAAAATCACCCCCTGAAAAGCCTATGGGGCACAGTTCTACTCTGAGACACATAATGTGGGGTTGCCATGAGTTGGAGTCGACTCAATGGCAGCTGGTTTGGTTTGTTTTTGTTTATTAGCTCATAGAGCTGTCATAACAAAGGGCCACAAACTGGGTGGCTTAAAACAATAGGAGTTTATTCTCTTACAGTTCTGGAGGCCAGAGGTATGGAATTAAGATGTTGGCAGGGCTGCGCTCCCTCTGAAGGCTCTAAGGGAGAATTGATTATTTCTTTCCTCTTCCTAGCATCCAGTGGCTCCAACAATCCTTGGTGCTTCTTCACTTGTAGCTACATCACTCTAATTTCTGCCTGTTGTCACATGGCGTCCTCTCTGTCTCTCTGTCCAAGTCTCCCTGTCCTACTCTAAATCCAAGATGATTTCACCTTGAGATCCTTAACTAATCCTATTTCCAAGAAAAGTCACATTCTGAGGTTCCAGGTAGACATGAATTTTGGGGGACACTATTCAACTCACTACAGACACTTTCTCAATAATGGAGATAAAAGAGACAAACCAAACACATTGGGGCCTTTGTTTAATGTGTACAAACAGCCAAACACAAACTGTCTGGAGACATATAGAAAGGAGTAATAATGTAGACCAGACCCAGGGAATGTTCCCCTGGCCTCCTTGTTTTCCACCTCTGCTGCTGGGATGTCAGGCAGAGCCCACGGACTCTCCAAGCCCTTCCACATTGCCACAGGCTCTGTGCACAGGCACTGATGGCCCGGGTATCCACCCCAACCTTGCCTTTATTCCATTCTAGAATCTTCTCAGGGCAGGCAAGGCAGCTGGGAAAGGCCACTGTTCCCACCGGACCTGAACAAGTGTCAACTAAAAACAACAAAACAAAAACCCACAAACGCACTCCTGTGGAGGTTATTTTGGAGCAAAGTGACAAACCGTCATGAGGTGTACTGGCTGAGAATCGAACGGGGTGTAGAAAGCAATGCAATCTGTGGATAAGGGTCTTGCTAGAAACGCCCGAGTGATTTCTAGTATTCTTTGGAGTGAACCCTAACAGACCATCCAGATGAGGCTGGGCTGGAGTAGGCAAAACACTTTATTTATTCCAAGCAAAGTATCAGACATCACAGCATGGCAGACAGTATAATTTTAACTGCCTAAAACGGTAGCAACATTAGGGCAGGGAAAAGGTTATATATTTTTAAAAAAAAAAAAAAAAAGGCAAATAACCACTCGGCTCTCAAAGAATTCTTGGCTGGTTTGAGCCTTCTCCAATTTAGTCAGTAAAATCCTTTGGACCAAAAAAACCAAACTCACTACCATCGAGTCAATTCCGACTCACGGCAACCCCCACTGGGTTTCCAAAGCTAAAAATCTTTAGGGAAGTAGATGGCTCCATCTTTCTTCTGTGGAGCAGCTGGAAGGTTTGAACCACTGACCTGGTTAGCAGCCAAATGCCTTATCCACTAAAGCTCCCTTAAAATCCTTTGGAAGTGCTAAGGAATGCTCTGGAAGGTCTGAGAGGAGTCTCTCTCCTTTCTCAAAAGCACTTCCACAGAAGCCAGATGGATGAGGGTGTGAGCCAGCTGTCTCTTCCTGCATGATCTCAGGCCTTGAGACAAGGCACAGGCCAGTCTCCAACACAATCTTTTATTTGTCTGGATTGAAAGCACATCAACAGAAAGTCCAAGGAAGGATTAAACGCCCTAAAAATAGCAGCTTCAAATGCTAGCCCACCTCCACTCAGCCCGATTCTGCAAAGGGAATTCAACTAATCTTTAGCTGAGATGCTCCAAACAAATCTGAGGTCAAACATTAACTTGCTCTGAAGACAAAGTACAACTTGCTTAGATGCCAAAGCTACATCGCAGCAAAAAGTTTTATGAATGGCAGGGCAATGATTTATGGAGAAAAACTGTCTAGGCCAGGTTCTGAAAAGTTTTAAATTTTTCACCTCAGACCCTGTTAACAATCCAATGTCATTGATAGTGGCTAAATTATGAGCAGGGAGAAGCTATATAACCAGAGTAAACTTACCTACCAAGAATGAGGTGTCTGTAAAACACCAGGAGAGGTTCACTTCCCCAGTTACCAACACACGAGGGTGACACTTTCTAAACGCCCACCTGCCATGTTTCAAACAAATCTAATGACGCCAGATTTTGGCTTTTGAACATACCTGGAAGGAGATGATAGCCAGATTTGCTTGTTTGGGGTCTGCTTGTTGATCACGTAGGTCCCGAGATCTCCACCCAGTTTAATTGTTAAAACACCACTCTAGTTAATCAGGTGGAGAAAGCAATGAAGAAAATAAAACAAGACAAAGTTGGTACTTAGTCATAATCGCCTTACATATTCTAATACCTCAACACTTCCCACATATCCAAGTACACAACGTATCCCATAAATGTCTTTAATTTAGTGTTTAGATAGAGGAGATCATGTAGAAAGAATAACGCACTCAGAATGAGAGTGTGATTAACCTTCACAATACTTATATTTCATAGTTCTGTCTGTCATTCTCAATGAGGCTGCTGGGGGATAATGGTCAACATTCCCTTCTGAACTTCACAGCTCTATGAAACCAATAAACAGAAACTGGAAGTGTAAGTGACTAGTATAAGGTCTCACAGTTGGCAAACGGTTGACTTGGTGGTCTTAACTACCCACCAGAACACACTGGACATTAAAAAAATGCAGACAACACTGTATGGAAAATGAATCTGCTCTGTAACTTTCACCCAAATCACAATAAAAACGCAGACACCAATTCCATTAAACTACCACGACGGTCCATTTGAGATTAAAACACTGGATATGATAAGTGCAACAGAAAAAAAGGGAAGGAGGAGAAAGAGAAAAAAAAGAAAGGAAGGAAAGGAAGGAGGAAGGAAGCAAGCCACCTTCTTTGTCTTAAGGAGCTCTGGTGGTACAGTGCCTAAGGCATTTGACTGGTAACCAGAAGGTTGGCAGTTCAAACCCATCAGCTGCTCCATGAAAGGAAAAGTGGGCAATCTATTCTGTAAAGATTTGCTGCCCCTGGAAACCCGATAGGGGTCTCTATGAATCAGAATCAACATGATGACAGTGAGTCTGGTCTGGTTTTTTTTTTTTGCTTGTCTTAGAAGAACACTAGCATAAGCTCTGTTGGTCGAAGGCACAAACTCCAGACTAGAAGGTTTTTTTAATTTCCAGATCCTTCCCACGTATCTCACAAGCTTCTCATATGTTCTTTTCCAGCTTTACTTTCCACTATGAGAATCAAGAATCAAAGGGTAGGCTCATCTTTGCCCAACACTCATTTAAATTTGAAAACACGGTTTCAACAAAGGAACTCTTTACTCTTAAGGCCTTGCACTCTCTTTAAAATGTGCAGAATATCATAGAAACAGCTACGCAGCTAAGGTGCCTTTATGAGAATGGCAGAGGAGGTGGTCTCGGGCTGTTCCCCATCCTGTGCATAACTCACAGAGGTACACAGTGGCTCTTCTCTGTGCCTCCTGGAGTCCCTGTCTAACCAAAGTGTTCTGAATGAGTTTTATAACATACTTTCACAAACGTTGTTGTTGTTGTTAGGGGCCACGGGTTTCAACTCATCGTGACCCCATGTGACAAGCAGAACCACCCCATAGGGTTTTCTAGGCTATAATCTTTATGAAGGAGTCCTGGTGGCACAATAGTTAAGCTCTGAGCTAACCGAAAGGTTGGTGGATTGAATCCACAAGCAGGTCTATGGGAGAAAAGACTTAGTGAGATGCTACATAAAGATTATACCCTAGGGAATCCTATGGGGCAGCTCTACTCTGTCAAATAGGGTCATTCATTATGAGTCTGAATTGACTTGACAGCACACAAAAACAACACATTTCACTTATTTTTCATTTTTAAAAAATACTACAATTTGATAGTTTTTAATATGCTCAAAGTGTGCATATATCACTCGTCTGTAATTCCAGAATATTTTTATCATTCTATTAAAAAACCCATACCCATTAGCATTCACTTGCCATTTCCTCCTCCTCCTTACAAACAGTTTTATAGCTTATTTTTGCATGATACTAGGCATGATATTAGGCTCGGAATCAACACATAACTTTTTCTAATTTGACTTATTTAGAGATGTTGAATGTCCTCATTTTGTCGAGAAGCATACGATACAGAGAAAGGAAGGCAGAGGACCTGTCTCTTCACTGACTGGCTGTGGGCATTGGGCAAGGTACATCAGCCTTGCCTGTTTCCTTATAACAATAACTCTCCTCCCTTCTTCAAGACTTAGTACAAGCGTCCAGGGGCTAAAGTGGGCTAGAAATCTCTGGGTGGTAGAAATGGTTAAAGTGCTCAGCTGCTAACTGGAAGGTTGGAGGTTTGAGTCTACCCAGAGCAGGCTCACAGCAAAGGCCTGTGGATCTACTTCTGAAAAATCAGCCACTGAAAACCCTGTGGAGCAGCCTAACTCAACAACTCCAGAAACTCAAAAGAGAAGAGCAAACTAAGCCTGCTGACCAGAAGAAAGGAGATAACAAAGACCAGAGTAGAAATAAATAAAATCAAAAACAGAAAAAGAATAGCGAGAATCAATAAATCAGAAGTTACTTCTTTGAAAAGATCAATAAAATTGAAATCTGTAACAAATCTGACAGAGAAAAAATACAAAGGACCAAAATAAGAAATGAAAGAGGTAACATGACAACTGAGCTAATAGAAATAAAGACAATTACGACAATATTATGAACAATGGTACAGCAGCAAACTGTATAAACTTGATGAAAATGGATAAATTCTTAGAAGTACACAATCTAGAATGACATATCTGACAAGGGACTTATCTCTAGAATTTATAGAAAACTCCAACAGCTCAATAACAAAAAGACACTTCACCAAGGAGGATATTCAAGCGGACAACAAACATATGAAGAAATGCTTACCATCATTAGCTATTAGAGAGATGCAAATCAAAACAACGAGATACCATCTTGCTCCAGCACTAGTAGCAAAGTTCAACAAGACAGAAAATAACAAATGCTGGCGAGGATGTGGAGAGATTGGAACTCTCATACACTGCTGGTGGGACTGTAAAATGGTACAACCATTGTGGAAAGCAGTATGGCGATTCCTTCAAAAGTTGGAAATAGAAATACCATTTGACCTAGCCATTCCATTACTAGGTATATAACCTAAAGAAGTGAGGGCCATGACAAGAACAGATGAATGTACACCCATGTTCATCGCAGCACTATTTACAATAGCCAAAAGATGGAAACAACCTAGGTGTCCATCATCTGAGGAATGGATAACAAAACTATGGTATATACACATAATGGAATACTATGCAACACTGAAGAATAATGTAGAATCTGCAAAACACCGCATAACGTGGATAAACTTGGAGGACCTTATGCTGAGTGAAATAAGTCAATCACAAAAGGACAAATATTGTGTTAGTCCACTATTTTAAAAGTCAAGGAAAGGTTTATCTATGGAAGGAAATTTTCTTTGTTGGTTACCAGGGGTGGGAGGGGAGGGGAGAGAACACTATTAGATAGATAGATATAAGTAATGATTTGGGTGAAGAGAAAGGCAATGTACCAAATGTGAGTATTCAATATGGTGCCATTGAGAAACAAAAAGACATAGAGAGGTACATGGGAGGTACAGACAACAAAGATGAACCCTTTTGCACATACATTACTGTGTTGTCAGTGAAGGCAAACATGAGTATACAGGTGGACAGATGGGTAGACAGGCTGAACTATTAGGTATGTCTATGAAGTGGGGAGTGTATCCAAAAACATACATAGGGTTGGCAGACAATGGTCCTATAAGTTTATGTGAATGATCAGAATTCCCAGGTGTATAGTAGAGCTG
>NW_006921710.1:67132-69096 GCF_000298275.1 Orycteropus afer afer
AATACTGTTTAAACTCTTCCAAAAGATAGAGAAGGAAGGAATACTTCCTAATTCATTCTACAAAGCAAACATAACCCTGATACCCAAACCAGACAAAGATACCACAAGAAAAGAAAACCACAGTCCAATATCTCTAATGAATATAGATGCAAAAATCCTCAACAAACTAACAGCAAACAGAATCCAACAACACATTAAAAGAGTCATACACTATGACCAAGTGGGATTTATTCCAGGAATGCAGGGATGATTCAACATTAGAAAATCAATCAACATAATACACCCCATCAATAGAACAGAGGGAAAGAATCACATGATGATCTCTATGGAAGCAGAAAAGGCATTTGAGAAAATCCAACATTTTTCTTGATGAAAACCCTAAAGAAGATAGGAAAATTACTCAGTATGATTCAGGGCATATATGAAAAGCCAACAGCTAACATTATACTTAAGGAGAAAGACTAAGAGCTTTCCTCTTGAAATCAGGAACAAGACAATGGAGACTGCTCTCACCACTTCTATTCAACATTGCATTAGAAGTCCTAGCCAGAGCAGTAAGACAAGAAAAAGAAATAAAAAGTTATCCAGATTGGAAACCAAAAAACCACTCACTGCTGTCGAGTCAGATCCAAGTCATAGCGACCCCTCCAGAAGTAAAATTATCTCTATTCACAGATGATGTGACCTTATATATAGAAAATCCCAAAGAGTCCACAAGAAAACTTCTAGAGCTAATAAGGAATTTAGCAAAGTTGTAGGATACAAGGTCAACAAACAAAAATCAGGTGGTTTTCTATATACCAGCTAAGAGAATTCTGAAAGGGAAATTAGGGAAACAATTCCATTTATAATAGCATCTAAGAGAATAACTACCTAGGAATAAATCTAACCAGGGATGTTGTGAAGGGCTTATATAGTGAAAACTATAAACAATGATGAAAGAGATTAAAAATTTAAATAAATGAAAAAATGGTCCATGTTCATGGATTGGAAGACTTAATATTGTTAAGATGTCTTACATTGTTTAGATTCAACACAATCTAAGATTTCACAAGCAAGCTTTCAACAGCCTTCTTTACAGAAATAGAAAAATCAGTCCTCAACTTTATATGGAAAGGAGAGAGGCTCTGAATAGCTCAAACAAAGCTGAAAGAGAAGATGAAGTAGCAAGTTTCACACTTCCTGACTAAAACTGACTGACTACACAGCAACAGTAATCAAAACAGCTTGGTACTGGTATAAAAACAGATACACAGATCAATGGAATAGAATTCAGAGTCCAGAAATAAACCCAAACCTCTGTGGTCAAATGAGTTTTAACAAGGGTGCTTAGTCTATTCAATGGGGAAAGAAGAATCTCTTCAATACATGGTAGAGGAAACCTGGATTTCCACATGCAGAGAAATGAAACAGAATCTTTGCCTCACACCATACACAAAAACAAGCTCAAAATGCATTAAAGACCCAAACATGCACACTAAACTCCTAAAATTCATAAAACAACAAGCAGAGGCAACATTGTAAGGCCTCGCTTTCAACAATGGATTATCTAATATAATAAAAGCACCAATAGCAAACGACAGAATAAAGAAATTAAAAATTAAAAACTTTTGTTCATCCAATCAACCGTGGGAGATCAGAAGGGAAGCACAAGGAAGTAGCTCAGGGGGCAGGAATGCACAGGAAAGAAGGACACAGGGAAGGGTAACCACAGGGAGGAAGAAGGAAGAGAGCTGTTTGTTACATTGTGGGGATTGTAATCAATGGCATGAAACAAAATGAGTATGAACTGTTGAGTGGAAAACGAATTTGCTCTGTGAACTTTCACCCAAATCACATTTAAAAAATTAAAAATAAACACTTTTGTTCATCAAGACTTTACCTAAAAAGTGAAAAGACAAGCTACTGACTGTAAGATCTTTAGAAACCATATATCCAACAAGAATCTAATAACTTTTATATAT
>NW_006921710.1:70936-71473 GCF_000298275.1 Orycteropus afer afer
TCAGAAGGAAGGTTGGGCAATCCTACTTCCGTAGTGATACTGCCTCGGAAACCCAAGGAGGGGTCGCTATGAGTCGGGGCTGACTCAATGGCAAAACAACAACAACAATAACAAGGCCTGGAAGGAGGAAGACGGGCTAATGGTGATGGGAAAATCTCACTGATTAAGGATAGGGTTCTACAGTCAATCGTTATAATTGCTGTCAAGTTGTACACCTGTAAAAAGCTGAATTGGCAAAAGTTGTGTGATAGTTACAATGTGAAAACAAAACAAAACAAAAAGTAGCTTCTGAGGCTGTTTGTATACAACCAAACACCTCATGGGGCCTGGCTCCTTGGTTTGGAGGTATAGGGTCATGGTTTCAGGGAACATCCCAGTTAATTGGCCTAATAATGTGTTTAGTGCTACTGTTCTATCTCCTAGTTCATTGTGTAGTGCCTGGGGTTTTAAAAGCTTGCAAGTGGCCATGTCAGGCACAGCAATTGGTTGTGCCTAGAGCAACCTACTGATGAAGGTTGAAGAATACAGTCTGCAGTA
>NW_006921710.1:72021-86304 GCF_000298275.1 Orycteropus afer afer
CTGCGATGATGGGCTCAAGTATAGCAGGGATTGTGGGGCTGGCGCGGGATCGGGCAGTGTTTCGTTCTGCTGTGCATGGGGTTGCTATGAGTTGGAAACGACTCGACGGCACTTAACAACAACAGAGCAACAGAGGAAGGAGAATCAGAAATAAGAGGAGTGTGGTAGTTAAGTTTGTGTGTTAACTTGGTTGGGCCTGGTTGAGTGGCTGGGCAGCTGGATGTAGTTAGTATTCCCATGATGACACTGGTAATCAACTCCATGGTGGGATTTACCACAAGCAGCTGAGTAGGTGCCTTAGGGATGTGGTCTGCTTCCTGTATATAAGGAGAAGCCTTGGGGATACTCTCTAGCTTATGGCATGCTTGATCCCTGCATACAGCTGTGTTGTTGTTCAGCAGCCTGCCATGCCGACCTTGGGACTTTTAATGGACTTGAATTAATGGCCTGCCGTGGTTTGGTAACATTGGGACTGTGACTTTTTACTTGTCAACCTTGGGCTTGTCAGCTTCCGCAGCCAGCAGCTGAGTGAAGAAAAGCCTCCAGCTTTAGTGGGTCGGGAGCAGGAGGCAGAGCTGAAGCCCAAGGTTGATGGGCTTTCACCCAGCCCCTAGAACCTGGCACTTTGAACTTGGACTTAAAGCCTCCAAATTGTAAGAGAATAAACTCCTGTTTCTTCAAGCATCCCATTTGTGGTATATTCCTGTCAGAGTGGTACTAGGTAACCAAAACGAGGAGGATATGGAATGTGTGGCTAATCGCCTCCAGGAACAACTGCCTCCTTTACTATGAAATCAGAACTGGATGGTGCCCGGCTACTGTCAGTGAACACTTTGATCAAAGATTCCTAGAAGAATCCTAATCAAAAGGGGGAATATACAGAACAGAGTTTCAAATTCTAGTAGACTTTAAACTTTCTGGAGCCATGGAGGGTAGGTAAATCCCTGAAATTACTTCCTGAGATAATCTTTAAACAAAAATATCCCCTGAAGTCATTGTCATCTTTTTTTTTTCAGCGTTATTGACAGAATTTTATTTATATATATTTATTTATTTCATTGTGATTTGTGTGAAAGTTTACAGAGCAAATTCACTTTCCATATAGCAGCTCACATACACTTTGTCTCATGAGAAATTTACTACAATGCAACAGCTCCCCTCCCACTTCCTCCCCATAGTTACCTCTTCCCTGTGTCCATCCCTCCATATGCTCCTGCCCCCTGAGCTGTCTCCCTATGCAAGCAGCCCTTCTTTCTCCCATGATTGTTCTTTCCAAGGAGTGTATCTACTTGAGGTAAATGTTCAACTCATATGCCTGTCTTGTTTGGCTAGAAACCACAGGTGTGGGTTCAATTCCAGACCTGAAGGGCAGCTAGGGGCCATAGTCTCAGTGGTTCCATCAGGCTCTATCAGACCAGCAAACCTGGTCCTTTTATTTATTTATTTATGATTTTGAGTTTTGTTCCACATTGTTCTCCCTCTCTATCCAAGATCTCCTACATAGGTCCCCCTCCAAGTGGTTGACCGTGATAGACAGGCACCATCTAGTTCTTCTGGTCTCATAGTCATACAGGCTGAGTGAGGATCACATGGTGTACCAGTCCCTTGGACTAATTGTTTCCATGAATCTTTTTTTTCTAGCCTTGTTTCTTTCTTTTTTTTCAATTGTTATTTGAGTGAAAGTTTACAGAGCAAATTCACTTTCCATACAGCAGTTCACACACGTTGCCTCATGACATTGGCTACAATTTACCACAATGCAACAGCTCCCTCCCACTTCTTTCCCATAGTTATCTCTTCCCTGTGTCCTTCCCTCCATGCACTCCTGCCCCCTAAGCTATGTCCCTGTGCATACGCAGCCCTCCTATTCTCCTATGATTGTTCTCTCCGAGGAATGTATCTACCTAGTGTAAATGTTGACCTCATACACCTGTCTTTTGTTGGCTCAAAGCCAGGGTGTGGGTTCAATTCCAAACCTGAAGGGCAGCTAGGGGCCATAGTCTCAGGGGTTCCACCAGGCTCTATCAGACCAGCAAACCTGGTCCCTTTTCTTTTTTGCCAAATGATCCTGAGTTTTGCTCCATTCTATCCAGGATCTCCTACATAGATCCCCCTCCAAGCAGTTGACAGTGGTAGCCAGGCACCATCTAGTTCTTCTAGTCTCATATAGGCTGAGGATCACATGGTGTATCTGTCTCTTGGACTAATTGTTTCCATGAATCTTTGGTTTTCTTCATTCTTCTTTGCTGTGGACGAGGAGAGACCCATCATTGCCTCCAGATGGCCACTTGTAAGCTTTTAAGATTGCAGTCACTACTCACCAAAGTAGGATGTGGAACAATGTTTTTGTGTAGTATGTCATGCCAATTGATCTTGATGTCCCCTGCAACTATGCTCCCAAGCCCACAGGTCTATCTACTTGCTCCCTCTGGGTAGCTTGACCAAGAAGTGATTACAACCTTGTCCTTTGTCAGCTCTACTATATACCTGGGAATTCTTACAGAACATACCAATACACTTATAGAAACACTGTCTGCCAACCCTATACATGGTCTTGGGCACACTCCCCCCTGCAAAGACATACTTACTAGTTCAGCCTGTCTACCCATCTATCCACCTATATATCCATGTTTGCCCCCTGAAGTCTTCTTAAAACAATAGTTTAGCCTAACTTTAAAAAAGGCCTGCCTGGAGTATTACGCTCTTTTAAGAACTATCTATATGGGATCAAATTGACAACAGAAACTCGAAAGATTAGATAGGAAACTTAGGGAGTAGTGAATTTACGTTAATGAGGGAAGGACAACTGGAAAAAAAAAGGAAGGTGAAAATGGTTGCACTACTCGAAGAACGTACAGGTGGAAACTGTTGAATGGTGACTGCTTTGCTGTGTATATTCTCAAAACAACAAAACAGGTAAAATTTAAAGAAAAAAAAGAAAACCCTATGGAGCACAGTCCTACTGACACACATGGGGTCACCATGGGTCCCAGATGACTTGATGGCAACTCTTAACACTGGTAATATGTCCTCAAGGGTTCCATACCTGCTTCTGATGACCATCATGCCTTAGAACAGGAGACCAACTCAAGGAGACTTTGATAGATATAGAGCTCTGGTGGTATGGCATTTGACTGCTAACCAGAGGTCGGTGGTTCAAACCTACCAGCTGCTTCTTGAGAGGAAGATGAGGCAATCTACTTCTGTAAAGATTTACAGCCTTGGAAACCCTAAGGGAGTCACTAAGAGTAGGAATCAACTTGATGGCAGTGGGTTTGATTTGGTTTGGTTTTGACAGATATAATTGTTGAAAGCCACAACTGCCTCTTTCTGACTTGAAATCTTTCAAGTGACTCCAGTGAGCTGGTCACTCTTCTACAAAGTATGTATTAATGAAACAGTGAGAATTTTCTAGATCCTCAGGTTTCAAGCCATTCCATCCACCTCCACAGTCCATGTGCTCCCTACACTCACCAGCAACTTCTCAGTCTCCTTCACACTCTAGGTCCTAGATGAAGTGCTTCTGGTAAGATTACCCTGCTGCCCTCAGCTAGGTCCTGCCTCTCTGCTATCAGCCACCTTAACACTTTTCTGATGGCACTTCAGCGCCCTGCTTGATTGCCCGGTGTCTTCTCTCTTCCCTCCACTACTTTAAGCATCTTGAGAGTGGGAAACTTGCCTTTTCATCCTAGTATCTCCAGTGTCGGATCCCTGAGTGGTACAAATGGTTAACACACTTGGTCTGCTAACCAAAAAGTTAGAGGTTCATGTCCACCCAAAGACACCTCAAAAGAAAGGCTTGGCAAGCTAGTTTCAAAAAAATCAGCTTTGAAAACCCTATGGAGCACAGTTCTACTCTGACACACATGGGAGTCGCTCTGAGTTGGAATCAGGGCTCAGGTTCATTCCAGTCCGACACACCTGCTGAGAATCTGCATTTTCACCCCACCAGAATGAACCTGTTTGAAGCCTTGGATGGAACTGACTCATCAGAAATTGGGTAACTGATTATCTAACACATCCATTTTTTTCCACAAAATACTGGATGGATATAAAAATACATTTGTGCCTGAATGAATGAGTAGTCAAATGAAGAATGCCCAGGCACTGCAATAGCAATGCCCTCAACTTATGGGAAAGGTATCATTGTACAGAACAGAAAATCTCAACACTCAATTCTGCCCACCCTATCCCCAACTCACAGCAGCTCACAGTGAGTCATTCAATATTTTCCCATGGAGCCTGAAGCTGTTTCCAAAGGAAAGTGGCAAGAGGAAGGAAACTAGCTGCCTTCCTGGTTCACCAAAAGTTCATAATACTTTTGGAACTGTCTGCAAGTAGACCAGATAAAGAGGACATTTTATTCATTATTATTGTTCCTTAAGGGGTAATCTGAGTCTATTTTATTTGGTTTGAGTCTATTTTGGGAGCGTGGACAGACTTCAGTCAAAGAAGGAGACGCACAAAATTTAGCAGCTGCTGAGATGGGCACTAACCAATCAGAGCAGACCCTGGCCAAAGCTGGTGAGACTTAGTGACGCCCACCATACATGTGAACAAAAACTGGAATTACTGTGGTCACCACCTCATTTCTTGACATACGGATGAGATGGCACGTTAACAGAAACACCCTATGTCCCTAAATACGCTTACATTTACTAGTGCAGGAGGTCAGGACTTCAATGTATCATTTTGGGTCATACAATTTGCTCCATAACAGGCCTGGACCCAGACTCTGGTATCATCCATTTCCTGCCCCATGGGACTGGATGATACAACAGGCAAGAAGCTACTGGTCTCCCACTCCATTGGGTATATCTGGGGGATTACTCTCACCTTACTAGTCAGCCAATGGTAAAACATCTATAAAAGTTAAGTACCTCACCCACTGCCATGCTGGACTAAAAGAAAAAAAAAAAAAACCCACACCCACTGCCACTGAGATGATTCCAAGATAATGACCCTATAGGACAGCAGAAGTGCCCTACAGGGTTTCCAAGGTTGTTAATCTTTACAGGTGCAGACTGACTTATCTTTCTCTTGCTAAGTGGCTGGTGGGTTCAAACTGCCAACCTTTTGGTCAACAGCCAAATGCTTTAACCACTGTGCCACCAGAGTGCCTTAAATGCTGAGTGGCATCAATGAAACCATGTTTTAGAAAAGTATATGGGCCCTGTTTCACTTACATAGTGAATCAATGTCTATGAAGCCCTCTCTGGGCAGTGGTGGTTCAGGGGCAGGATTCTTGCCTTCTGTGCAGGAGACCTGGGTCTGACTGCAGACCATGCACCTCACGTGCAGCCACCACCCATCTGTCAGTGGAGGCTTGCGTGTTGCTATGATGCTCAACTCTGGTGGCATAGTGCCTAAGGCACTTGACTGCTAACCAGAAGGCTGGAGGTTCAAACCCACCAGCACTCCTCAGAAGGAAGATGGGGCAATCTACTTCTGTAGTGATACTGCCTCGGAAACCCAAGGAGGGGTCGCTATGAGTCAGGGCCAACTCGATGGCACATAACAACGTGATGCTGAACAGGTTTCAGCAGAGCTTCCGGACTGAGACAGCCGAGGAAGAAAGGCCTGGAGATTGACTTCTGAAAATCAGCCAGTGGAAACCCTATGGATCACAGTGATCTGGCCCCTTTGGGTATGGGGTTGCCATGAGTCAGGAGCTGACTGAACAGCAGGTACTGAACACATGTGCTCACGGCATTGAGTACCAAGCCCCTGGAACAGTCAGTGTTCCTACACAAGGGTGCTTAAGTCTACCTGGGGAAGCCAACATGTAAATAAATGACAACACAGGTCAGCTCTCCACCGTCATCCTCAGAGTGCTGGGTGAGGAAGGAAGGGCAGTTGCTGCTTGGAGCATCTGGGAGAGCGTCAGAGGAGGTACTTCCAGCAGGGACCCCAAGAGCAGAGAAAGACTGCACCACAACAAAGCGCAGGTAACATGCCTATTCTAGTGTCTATAAAGTATTTTTGGTCAGTTCAGCCTGTCTGTAAAATACACACGTCAGCATCTGACGGTCCCTAATCAGGAACTCAGACCACAGGGTGGCGGGTAGGTAGCATTTCAAAGTACTTCATCAGTAGTCCAAACTACAATTGCAGCTGCGGTAAGCCCTTAGCTTTCTAAATCTACAGTGAACAATTTCCTAATTAGCAAATGATTTGTTAGGAATCATTTTTCTCTGATGGCATTCAAATCATGTGGCTAGAAAACACAGGCATCCCAGCACCGGTGGGAATAGGCAGAGGCCTGTGGGAAGCCCAGAATTTTTATTGTTGGCTGCCGTTGAGTCTATTCTGACTCCTGGTGTCCTTATGCACAACAGAAAACGTTGCCCAGTCCCTCAACATCCTTACAATCGCCAGCATGTCCAAGTCCATTGTTGTGGCTAGCGGGCCAATCCTTCTTACCACGGAAGGTCTCCCTCACCCCCAGTGGTCCTCACCCTCACCAAACATGATGTCCTCCTGCGGCAACTGATCCTTCCTGAGGATGTGTCCAAAGCAAGCCAGTCGGATAGTGTCCTGTTGTGATCCATAAGGTTTTCTTGGCTACGTTCTGGAAGTAGATTGCCAGGCCTTTGTTCCTACTTTTCAGGCTCCACTGAAAGTTGTCCACCGTGAATGGTATTTGAAATACCAGTAACATAGCTTTTAGCATCACAGCAGCATGTACACACCACAGTACGACAAACTCACAGACGGGTGGTGGAGCCTAGTATTAGGAAAACCTAATACTCTTCAGAGAGACGCTCAGGGGTAGGATTCCAGTGAGGTCCTGTGGCCCATCCCGAAGCAAGTTTGTCACTTGACTCAACGAGGTAAAAACTGAATCCTCCTGCTAGAAACTGGCCCATTTGTTTATAATGAAACATTCATGAAAAGTCCTTGAGTAAAGCTAGGCTTCACTAATCCTACAAGAATAGGTTGCATAACTATTTTTGTGGCTAGTTAATGAATGATTGCACATGTGGCAGACAGAGTTGAGCCTAAAACATGCTTTCTCTGTAACTTAACCCTAGGGAGAGGGACTGTGGGAGTCCTGGGTAGTGTTCAACTACCAGCCAGCAGGCTGGCAGGGCCACTCACAGGTGCCTCAGAAGAAAGGTCTGGCAATCTACTTCTGAGAGGACACAGCCTTGAAAACCCTGTGGAGCACAAATTCTAATCTGATGCTTCAGTGGCTGCCGTGAGTCGGAATCAACTCAACGGCATGGGTTTGGCTTTTGTCCGAGAGAGGCTGCAGGGAGAGGTGACCTATAACTTCCCCATCTCTTAATCACCACAGGTTGGTCCAATTGGGAGGTCAGTTTGTAACAGTTTTCAAGAAGCTCTGCCTCTGGGGTGTCTGCATAAGCACTTTTAAAGCTCTGCCTCAAATTTAATAATTTGTGTAGCTGAATGATGGATATATGGGCTACAGAGAGAGAAAAGTGGTATATCAGCTTAGTGTACTGAGTTAACAGAGGAACTAAAACCCAACATGTTTGAAAGTCATTGCCTATGGGGAATGGGACTCTGGGGCAGCCATTTTTTACAGATTAAAATTTTACACGGTTTGTGTATTGCTTTGTCAAAAATAAAAGCAATTTTGCAAAAGGGGAGTTAATGAGTCGAAGTCAGATGCATGCTAAAATCATGTTCTAGTACCCCAATATGAAGTCACTAAATTGCAAAAATCAGTTAATGATAAATGCAGTGAAAATTTTAAAAATAATGAAAAAGCCCAAACTGCTACATTTTTTGCAGTACCTGGAAGACATTCAGTCCTTTCCTCTGCCCCTATTTTTACCAGTATGTCCCTCATACTGGGCTTGGCACTTCTCCAAGGCTTTGCTGCCTGCTCCATCTGATGGGCTCCCAAAGCAATATGCAACCCCACTTACATCACTTTGGTCCAATAGCTGATTGTCATACATAAATCCATGATTTAATCCAAAAGGCACACTTTCCTGGTATTAATTAATTGCTGTCAAGACGATTAACCTCTGCAGGGGATTTTCTCCCACTGGCTGCTCTAAGGCTCAAGTCCAAAGGTGGACGCTTGCTTGCTCAAGTTTGCCACCTGGTGGCCAGTTGATAAAGACCAGCATTCCCTGGGCTTCCAGGAGCTGGCGCTGGTTTCATCCAGTGCAGAGGTTCTCACCCCAAGTGCACATTAGATTCACCTGGGCACTTTAAAATCCCCAAACCCAGATCACATCTCAGACCAATTAAATAAAAATCTCTGCAGATGTAACCCAGGAATGCCCATTAGAATCCAAGGTGAGCCATTCAAAATTATGCTTCCGGGGACACCCGTTTCCCAAGGGGTGGAGCTCTTGCCTCCAGCATGAATCTCCTGGGCATCAACCTACTCTTGGTCAAGGGCTAGCAGTCTAGTTCAGTACTCCCTACATCTGCCCGATGAGAGGCATTGTGTTAACAGAGATGTCCAGGTCCCTCGTTGGTTCACATTCACAGATACTGAGGGAACTTTGAGAATTGGTATGTTTACCCAGACACAAGGCTCAAAGAGGGTGCAGGAGTTATCCAATACCACAAGCCAAGAAGAGCCAGGCTGGAACTTTAACCTTAGTCTTTTGGTCCCACCCTGAACCTCATGCTTCTTAACTCTGCTGGAAGGGAATTCTTTATTTTAGTGAGTTAAAATTCTTATGGATGCAAAAGAAAAATTAAAATAAGCCAAGAAGTACCCCAAATGAGACATCATAGTCCTCAAATGTATAAGGTTTGTCTGCAAGGTCTTCAAAAAACTCTGCTAGGGAGTCCAGTGTTTCCTCTGCCAGTCTTTCATAGGTAGTCTCATCTAGAGAGCTGAAGGGGGGACATAAAACAAAAAATACACGATTACCAAACCACCCCATTTCTTTATATCAAATTTACATGTTTGTTTCTTATTCAAATTTTTTAAAAAGAACCTCACATGTTGTTGTTGTTAGGTGCCAACGAGTCAATTTCAACTCACAGAGACCCCAGAAGACAGAGTGAAACTGTCCCACAGGGAATTCTAAGCTGTGATCTTTACAGAAATAGACTACTGGAACTTTCTACTGAGGAGCTGCAGGGTGGGTTCAAACCGCCAACCTTTCAATTAGCAGCCAAACGCTTAAACATCGCATGATTTGGGCTCCTTAACACACATGTACAGAGTGAAAATTAAGTAGCATGAAAAGGTTTACAGAAAGATGTGCACCAGGGAGACAGCTCAGGGGACAGGAATGTATGGAGGATGGACACTGAGAAAAGGTAACTATGGGGAGGAAGTGGGAGGGGAGCTGTTGCATTGTGGTAAACTGTGGTCAATGACATGAGACAAAGTACATTATGTAAAATGCTGTATGGAAAGTGAATTTGCTCTGTAAATCTTCACCCAAATCACAATTAAAAAAAAAAAAAAGAAAGAAAGATGTGCGCTCATCTTCCCAAACAGGCAGCCTCCACTGCCAGAGGCAATTGGGATTAACAATCTGTTAGGTTCTGCTAGAATTTTGTATTTTAAAAATACCTACAAATGAAGCACCTTGCATTTTTCATTTACTATGTCTCAGGTTGTATTCCATATGAGTACATATGCTTTTTCTATTGTTGTAAAAAAATATATCACACATTTGCCAATTCATCATTTGAGCACATATGCATTTTCATAGCATTTTATTTAACCAGTCCCTTTCAGCTGGACATGAAGGGTGTTTCCACTGCCTGTTATTGACATTTACGTTGGGTAAACTACACAGTGAGAGGAAGTATTTGTATTACATATATCTGACAAAGGGCTCATAGCCAGAATATTTAAAGAACTCCTCCAAATGAATACCCCACTAACCAACTCGTAGTGACTCTACACACAGAGTAGAACTGCCCCCATAAGTTTCCAAGGCTGTAAATCTTTACAAAAGCAGACTGCCATAACTTCCTCCCATGGAGCACCTGGTAGGTTCAAACTGCCAACCTTCTGGTTAGCAGCTGAATGCTTAAACCACTACACCACCATAGCTCCTTTCCAAGTCAATAAGAAAACTCAAAATGGGAAAAATACTTGAGCAGATTTCATAAAGAAGTATGCAAATTGCCAATAAATATATGAAAAGGTGTGTAACTTTGTTAATCTTTAGGAAAATACAAATTGAAAAAAAAAATCACAAGATACCACAAGAACAGTTAAAATGAAAAGACAGATAGTATTAAGAGTTGGAAGGAACTAGAGCCTTCAGACACTGTAGATGGGCAAGTGAACTGGATAATCACTTTGAAAACTATTGGGAGGACCTCTAGTAAGATGGAGGAGTAAGCAGACAAGCTACACAGACCCTCTTCAACAAAGAAAAGAACAATTGACAGGGATACAGAAGATAATCCTGGAGCCCAGAGCTTTGAAAGGAAGTACACAGAAGTGGATTAGGCACCAACTAGTGGAAAAGCCTGAATGAAAACTGTGAGTACGGAGTACGGTTGGAACAGTGGACTGTCAGCTACTCTGACAGGATGGACAGCCTGAATATTTCCAAATGGTGTTGAGACCTAAGACTTGACCTAAGGATCAGGCCTTGTTGCCAATGGCTGCAGGGACAACTGCACTGGTGGCCTATGACTAGGAAGGGAAACAGCAAGGCAGACAATCTGAACTGTGGACTTTCAGCTGTCCAGAGGGTACAGCCATTTTGAGTGTTTATACGCAGTGGCCATTTGGGGTATTTAAAGTGACAGCATTCTCATTCAGATTCCAGGGACCTAAGAATAGGCTCTCCACTTGCCAAGGACGGCAAGGACATATGAGGCTCACAATGGGAAAGGAGAAAGGTGGTGAGTGTATAAGTGCTGCCAACTAGCAAATAGAGGAGCACAGCACAGTACCCTGCTTGTGTAGATAACATACAAACAAAACAAAGAAACAAAAATCATGGGCAGGTCACTCCAACATACAATCACCAATTAAATATAAACACACAAACATCACAATGCCTCAGAGACAAGAGAGCATCACAGTTCACACAAAGAAGCAAGATAAAGCAGGAGAAACAAGGGACCAGGATATAGACCCAGCCCATCCCTGAAGAAGATGCAGCATTGGAACTCCCTGTTAAGGAATTCAAACAAATTATATTTAGGTATCTTCAACGAATTGAGAGACAGATCAAGGAAAACACTGACAAAAGTGAGGAAAACAGACAAAACCCTAGAACAATTTTGAAACACAATATATGGACAAAATGACAAAATAAATGAAAAATTAGAAGTGATACAAAATCTACACACAGAAATCCAGAAGATTAATATGAAATTTTCAGAAATAGATAACACATTGAACGGGAAAAGGAGTAGAATTGAGTCAATGGAAGACCGAATTAGTGAGATTTAAGGCAAATGCCTCAATACTTCTTTGGAAAGGGATCAAGCAGAAAAAAGATGAAAACAAAATGAAGAAAGCCTAGGGTTCACATGGGATACCATCAAAAGGAATAACCTATGTGTAATCAGTATTCCAGAACAGGAAGAGACAAAACCACAGAAAAAAATGTTAAAGATTTGTTGGAAGAGAATTCTCCTGGTATGATAAAAGATGAGAATATATCCATTCAAGAAGTCCTATGAACCCCAAACAGGATAGACCCCAAAAGAAAATCACCAAGACATATCATCATCAAACTCCCCAAAAACAAAGACAAAGAAAAAATCCTGAAAGCAGCATGGGAAAAACGAAAAGTTACCTACAAGGGGCAACCAATAAGACTAAGCTCGGATTTCTTGGCAGGAACCATGTAGGTGAGAAGACAATGGGATGGTACATATAAAACCCTGAAAGAGAAAATTTTCCAACCAAGAATTTATACCCAGCAAAACTGTCCCTCAAATATGATGGTAAAATTAGGACATTTCCAGATAAGCAGAAATTAAGGGAACAACCTTACAACCAGAACAACCTTACAAGAAATGCTAAAGGGAGCCCTTTGGACAGAGAACAACAGCAAACAACAACTGACCATTAACACACATGATGACAAATCCAGAAACCAACCCAGTTATAGAAGTATCCAAAGTAAATAAGCCTGCAAGATTGTAAACAGGGAACCAGAGACATCAATTGACAAGTGAGGACAATTACAAATCAAAAAGAGGGAAAAAACTGTGTAGTTACAGAACTTCTAAATGGTAGGGAAGTCAAGACAACAATATGATAGAATGGACTATTTTAAACTTGGGAAGAAAACTACAAATCACAGGGAACCTCAAAGAAAAATGATAAACCTTCACATCAAAATAGAAAAGAGGACCAGCAAAAATATTTAACAAATATTAAAACAATAGCAATGAAGAAGGGATAACATGATTCATAAACAAAATAAGCTCAGCACAGAAAATTATACGGAACAAAGAAATCAACACCACGAAAAAGCACATAACAAAATGACAGCAACAAATTCATATTTGTCAATAATTACATATCTGGCAAGGGACTTATCTCTAAAATTTATAGAAAACTACCACCTCAAAAAGATTAACAATCCAACTGAAAAATGGGCATAAGACATGAATAGACACTTCACCAAGGAGGATATTCAGGAAGCCGGCAAATATTTGAAGAAATGCTCACGATCACTGGCCATCAGAGAGATGCAAATCAAAACAACAATGAGATACCGTCTCACTCCAGCACTGATGGCAAGGTTCAACGAGACAGAAAATAACAAATGCTGGCAGGGATGTGGAGATACTGGGACTCTCATACACTGCTGGTGGGACCGTGAAGTGATACAACCACTGTGGAAAGCAATATGACAATTCCTTAGAAAGCTGGAATTGCAGATACCATTTGACCCAGCAATCCCATTACTAGGTATATATCCCAGAGAGGTAAGAGCCAGGACAGGAAAAGATATATGTACACCCATGTTCATCGCATCACTATTTACAATAGCAAAAAGATGGAAACAACCTACGTGCCCATCAACGGAAGAATGGATGACCAAACTATAGTACATACATACAATGGAATGCTATGCAGCACTAAGGAATAATGCAGAATCTGCAAAACACCACATAACATGGATGACTTGGAGGATATTATGCTGAATGAAATAAACCAATCACAGAAGGACAAATATATATCAGTTCATTGTTGTGAAGGGTCAAGGAAAGTTAATATATGGAGGGAAACTTTCTTGGTTGTCAGGGGTGGAAGGGGACAGGAGGGAACACTGCCAAAAAAAAAAATGTATTGACCCATGCATGTCACTTTAGTTTTGTGTATTCCACTATACATGTATTTCAAAAAAATGCTTTAAAAAATAAAATAAAATCATTGGGTGATATCTACCAAAGTTGAATATAGTCATACCTATCACTTCCACTCTGGGGAATATGCCCAAGAGTATATACATACAGAAATGCATATACATGTTCACCAAAAGACATGTACTAGAATGTTAAAACTCTCCAATAGGCCCAAACTAGAAACTGACCAACTGTCCATAAGTAATATAATAGATAAATAAATTGTGGTATATTCATATTCATTTGTCAATTGATGTCTCTGGTTCCCTGTTTACAATCTTGCAGGCTTATTTACTTTGGATAATTCTATAACTGGTTGGTTTCTGGGTTATGTCATCATGTGTGTTTTACTGACTACGCAAAAGCATTCAACTGTGTGGATCATAATGAACTATGGATAACATTGTGAAGAACAGGAATTCCATAACACTTAATTGTGCTCCTGCAGAACTTATACATAGACCAAGAAACAGTCGCTTGAACAGAACAAGGGGATACTGCATAGTTTAAAATCAGGAAAGGTGTTTGTAAGGGGTATATCCTTTCACCATACTTATTCAATCTGTATGCTGAGCAAATAACCCGAGAAGCTGGACTATAAGAAGAAGAACACCACATCAGGATTGGAAGACTCATTAACAACCTGCAATATGTAGATGACACAATCTTGCATGCTGAAAGTGAAGAAGACCTGAAGCTCTTACTGATGAATATGAAAGACTACAGCTTTCAGTATGGATTATACTTCAACCTAAAGAAAACAAAAATCCTCACAAATGGATGAATAAGCAACATCATGATAAACAAAAATAATGATGTTATCAAGGATTTCATTTCACTTGAATTCATAATCAATCAACAACCATGGAAGAAGCAGTCAAGAATCAAATGACATGATAAAATCCAACACCCATTTATGATCAAAACTCTCAGCAAAATAGGAATAGAAGGGACATTCCTCAACATAATAAAGGGCATTTATGCAAAACCAACAGCCAA